>NC_134399.1:178586616-178741925 GCF_050003625.1 Haematobia irritans
CGATTTAATTGAAATTTTGCACAGGGAGTAGAATTAGAATTGTAGCTATGCGTGCCAAATTTGGTTGAAATCGGTTCAGATTTATATATATATATATATATATATATATATATTATATATATATATATATATATATATATATATATATATATATATATATATATATATATATATATATATATATATATATATATATATATATATATATATATATATATATATATATATATATATATATATATATAATTCAAATTATGTTTGTTTATTTGTTTGTTTGTTTGTTTATTTGTATGTTCCGGGTTGGCGCGAAAACGGCTGAACCGATTTACTTGAAACTTTCAGAGATCGTGGGGGGCACTCATGTGCTGAAAATAGGGTACCTCATTTTTTGACATATGGTCGCGGAGAGGAACCACCCCTTTGTCCGACTTTTTGAAAATTAGACCAAAGTTGACCGATTTGCACGAAATTTTCTGGGATAGTAGGGGGTGATCCCTAGACAGAGATTCGCAAATTTTTTTTTTTGAAATTTGGTCGGGAGGGGGTACCTCCCCCTTAAGCGACTTTTTGAAAATAGAGCTCAAATTTTCCGATTTGCTTGAAATCGGAAACGGCTGAACCGATTTATTTGAAATTTTAAGAGAAGGTAAAGGATGATCATGTAGTAGAAATAGGGTAAATCATTTTTATATTTCTGGCCCGGGGGGGTGGGGTACCACCCCCTTGCTCGATTTGTTTAGAATTGGACTTACGTTTTCAGATTTGCTTGAACTCGCAAACGGTTGAACCGAAGGTAAAATATGATCATTTGGTAGAAAAAGGTACTCCCTTTTGTTATATCCGGTCGTGGAGAGGTACCTCCCCCTTGCCCGACTTTTAGTTAATTTGACTTACGTTCTTCGATTTGCTTAAAATTTTCAGTGAAAGTTGGGGGTGACTATGGGACAAAGATCCGCAACTTCATTTTCTGAAATTGAATCAGGGAAGGGACCCTTTGCCGGAGGCGTACCTCCCCCTTGCCGATTTTTTTTCAAGTTTCGGATTTGCTTGAAGTCGGAAACGGTCAAGCAGTTTTACTTGAACTTTTCAAGAATGTAGAGGGTCACCATGTGGTGAAAATAGGGTACCTCATTTTTTGGTATCTGGTCTGGGAGGGGTACCTCCCCCTTGCCCGATTTTTTTGAAAATTGGACATAACTTCTCCGATTAACTTAAAATTTTTCAGGATGATAGGGGTGGCCCCTAGAAAAGGAGCCGCTAATTTATTTTTCGAAATTTAGTCGTGGAGGGGTCTCTCCCCTTTACTCTACTTTTTTTTAAATACAGTACAGTAAAATACAGTGTACAGTACTACTCTTCTCGGGTTTTATTGAAATTTACACAGTAGTCGTGCAAAATGTTTTTAGGAAACTGTTCTACCTGCTATTTAAAAACGAAATAGTGCGGACACGCGTATCTTTTGATATTAAAAAAACTATTAAATTGTGGCTTTGTTATTTTACCTTTCATAACTATTACCGATAAAGTAGTCAGTGTGAAATCAGTGTGTAGCAATAATTACCTTCGATTATTACCATTTGCATTCACAACTCTGTAACAACTCTGTAACTCCTGTAATAAATTTTTAAATCATGCCAATGAAGAAGAAGGCAACTCTTACGAAACTTTCTATAAAATCGCAGAAACTAAAACAAAGAAGGAATAAAGAGTCGCAAGAAGAGCGTGAGTTGCGTTTAGAAGAAAATAGAAATAGAGCAACAACTTCTAGACAAGCAGAGACAAACCAACAGCATGGAATTCGAATCCTGTCACAAAGATTTCGATCAAGCACATTGCGTACATTAGAGAAATCTGAAGAAAGTCGCCGCAGAATCCAAGCACAACGAATACGGACGTTAGCTTCTCGCAAATGGTAACAACTATTGCATTGAGACAATCTGAAACGCAAGAACAACGCGATACACGACTCCAATCGCAATTGGTCAGAACTCTTTCATTAAGAGAATCGGAGACGCAACAACAATGGGATGAACAATTACGCTCCCAACTGATAAGAACTGCTGCATCGCGACAATCAGAGACACAACAACAACATGATGCCCGAATGCAATCAGAACAAGTACGATTTTCAAATCGTATAAATTCAGAATCTGTAGAAGATCAAGCTACGCGTCTTTTATCACAGCGCTTAAGATCATCGAACACTAGATCCGCCGAAAGTTCCAAAGAGAAGAGAAAGGCGACTAAGGAGAGAAAGTTTTCTTGAAATTTACATAGGCAGTGGGGGAAGGTTATGAACGAAGAGGCAACCTTCCTTGCCCCACACTTGAAGGAAAGTTTCAAGAACTTTCAGGGAAGGTTAGGGGTGCTATTCACTACGGTGTTTATCGATATTGTATCGGAGAGCAAAATTTAAACATCGCCGATCTACTTGAAATTTACAGGGAACGTGGGAGGAGGTGATTAAATTTATACATGATTTTTAAATTAGTATATGATTTTCGATATCTGGTTGGGGAAGGGGAAAATTGAAATAAACATTGTCGATTTACTTCGATAGAATTTATAGGGACCATTGAGTAGTTGCGAAATTAATATAGGGTACGTGATAGACCGATATCAGGTCGGAGTGGAGCGAAGGTGGGGGGAGGGTTCCCTTTTGTCCTTTTTTTTCTTAAATTGAAAGTAGAGGGTTGTCCGTAAATGGGAACTCGGTACATAATTTTATGATTTTTGCACAGGCTTCTGCCAGACTTCTTTTTAGTAAAGAACTTAAATTTACATGAAATTGGCAGCCAACGTAGAGGGTGCATCATTTTCCAACATTTTAGCAAATGTTAACGTGGTAAAATTTTTTACTAATTTTGCTTTTTCCGATTTATTGGATGGGAAAGAGTAATTCTTTGTATGTTATTATAATATAGTCCCTAATTTTCAGATATGTTGAGGAGAAGGATACCTTTCCTTGACAAACCACACTTAAATTCACAATTTAAGTTTTAAATTTTTAACTCCGATTTAGTTGAAATTTTGCACTGGGAGTAGAATTAGCTTTGTAGCTATGCGTGCCAAATTTGGTTGAAATCGGTTCAGATTTAGATATAGCTCCCATATATATGTTTTTCTGACTTCGACAAAAATGGTCAAAATACCAACATTTTCCTTGTTAAATCGCCACTGCTTTGTCGAAAAGTTGTAAAAATGACTAAAATTTTCCTATACTTCTAATACATATATATCGAGCGATAAATCATAAATAAACTTTTGCGAAGTTTCCTTAAAATTGCTTCAGATTTAAATGTTTCCCATATTTATACCCTGCGCCACACTGTGGAACAGGGTATTATAAGTTAGTGCATATGTTTGTAACACCCAGAAGGAGACGAGATAGACACATGGTGTCTTTGGCAATAATGCTCAGGGTGGGTCCCTGAGTCGATATAACCATGTCCGTCTGTCCGTCTGTCTGTCCGTCCGTCCGTCCGTCTGTCTGTGAACACATTTTTGTGATCAAAGTCTAGGTCGCCATTTAAGGTTAAAGTGGCAGCCCGATTAAGATTCAGGCTCACTTAGACTATTCAGTCGCCATTTAAGTCCAATCGCCTTCAAATTTGGCACATGTTCCTAATTTGGGTCAGAATAGAACCCTATTGATTTTGGAAGAAATCGGTTCAGATTTAGATATAGCTCCCATATATATCTTTCGCCCGATATGCACTAATATGGACCCAGCAGCCAGAGTTTTATACCGATTTGCTTGAAATTTTGTACAAACATAACACTTAGTCGTATAGTCAAGTGTGCAAAATTTGATTGAAATCAGTTCAGATTTAGATATAGCTCCCATATATATCTTTCGACCGATATGTACTTATATGGCCCCAGAAGCCAGATTTTTGGCGGAATTTGGTTGAAATTTTGCACTAGGAGTACAAGTTGTAGTATAGTCAAGTGTGCAAAATTTGATTGAAATCGGTTCAGATTTAAATATAGCTCCCATATATATATTTCGCCCGATATGGACTAATATGGTCCTAAAAGCCAGAGTTTTATACCGATTTGCTTGAAATTTTGTACAAACATAACACTTAGTCGTATAGCCAAGTGTGCCAAATTTGGTTGAAATCGATTCAGATTTGGATATAGCTCCCATATATATCTTTCGCCCGACATGCACTTATATGGACCCAGAAGCCAGAGTTTTATCCCGATTAGCTTGAAATTTTGCACAAGGAGTACAATTAGTAGTATAGTCATGTGTGCCAAATTTGATTGAAATCGGTTCAGATTTAGGTATAGCTTCCATCATTAGCGTAGCTAGGCAATTTTCCTAGGGGGGGCTCTAGCCCCCCTAGCTAAAAATTTATATTTCATTTATTTATATTTCAATTAATGTTTTATTTCATAAAAATGAATAAAAAACATTAGACATCAAAATAACTCGAAAATTTATTTAAAATAAAGCAACTAAAAGTAGTTCCACACATTTCCCAGCAAAAAAATTTGGAAGTTCTTCCAAAGGCACAACTTTAAAAGCACTTCCAGAAGATGTACTCCCAATGATGTTCTTTATTTTAACTACTCAGGAAGTTCTTTAAATTCAATTTTTTTTAACTTGGTTTTTTCATACTTTTAATGGGAAATTTAACTTTTTTGTTTCAAATGCCTTAAAAACGAAGTAAGAATTCATAAAATGGTACAAATAATTTAAATTTTGTCGAAAAAAAGCTAAATCCAATCTGAAAAACTTGTGAATTTTTGAAAATATTTGAGGTCAAACGTTTCCGACAAGCATTAGAATCCATTAAAAATTATAAAAATTATTTATTTGACAAAATATAACAGATTTTTTTAATTTACATTCAAAACATTGAATTCGGATCACACCTAAAGAAGTGATGCAAATTCAGTGCAACGGCTGTTGAAATGGAGGACTTCCGTCCTATGACAAGCCCAATTTTGCACCACTTCCGGATCCAAAAAGATCATTTTCATTACGTTTTTGGCGACGCTTTTTTGGCTGGGATTGTTTATTTTTTATAAAAATGGAAAATCGTAAATAGGTTTTCAAATTCTGGGGGGGGGGGCTAAAATTTTTCTGGGGGGTCTAAGCCCCCTCCCCAGAGACCTTCCTACGCTTATGGCTTCCATATATATTTTTCGCCCGATATGGACTTATATGGCTCGAGAAGCCAGAGTTTTGGCCCAATTTGGTTGAAATTTTGCACTAGGAGTACAATTAGTAATATAGTCATGTGTCCCAAATTTGATTGAAATCGGTTCAGATTTAGATATAGCTCCCATATATATGTTATTCTGATTTCGACAAAAATGGTCAAAATACCAACATTTTCCTTGTTAAATCGCCTCTGCTTAGTCGAAAAGTTATAAAAATGACTCTAATTTTCCTAAACTTCTTATACATATATATCAAGCGATAAATCATAAATAAACTTTTGCGAAGTTTCCTTAAAATTGGTGCAGATTTAAATGTTTCCAATATTTTTTTACTAAAATTGTGTTCCACACCCAGAGAAGGAATATGATCAGCAAAATGTTATTTTTGGGTGGTGACCATGTAACATGGTTTTCCCAACCATGTTATTTCCTCGGAAATCATGTATCTGATTTCGGCAAGCAAGTTATATTTGACGAGAAAATAACATTTTAGTGACGAACATGTTACATGGTCACCATACAAAAATAACATTTTGCTCTTGAAACATGTTTGAGGTGATCATATTCCTTCTCTGGGTGCACCCTAGTGCTTAGCCAACTTAAATTTTGAGTCTATAGATTTTGTAAAAGTCTATCAAATTCTGTCCAAATCGAGTGATATTTAAATGTATGTATTTGGGACAAACCTTTATATATAGCACCCAACACATTTGACGGATGTGATATGGTATCGAAAATTTAGATCTACAACGTGGTGCAGGGTATAATATAGTCGGCCTCGCCCGACTTTAGACTTTCCTTACTTGTTTTATTTAAATTTGAGGATATATTTAACCTAATGGCAAAGGGAATGCCTCAATGTTGGTTGGGCGTATATTTAATCCCTAATAGATTTCATTAAATTTAACTGTTCTCTTTACAATGCTTCTACATTTACTTCGGGGGTGTAAAAAGGATTTATTAATTTCGAAAATATAATTATTTCACAAAATGTCTTCATCTGTCGCCAACATTCCTCGCAAGTTTTTCTATTGTTTTTCCTTACTTAGCTGAAATTCGTATAGCTTAACTGAAAGTCAATTCAAGTTCAATTAAAAGTAATTACTGAACATTCGGGTGCACAAACTCCTAATGGCAAAGAATTTAATTAGTCCATCAATGTCACATAATTTTTGGGTGCACATTTGTAATGGGATAAATTTTACGTCAACCATTTGTCTTTTTCAATAGATCCATCACGTAAAGGGCAAAATGTCTGGTCTTGGTATGATTTATTTCAAGGATGGATGAAATCAATTTGACACAGAATCTCAAGATTTTGTGTGAACAAAAATCAAAAATTAAAAGTTCAAAAGGAAAGAAAGACAAAAAAAAAATATAACAAAAAGCCCAACAGAAACCATTTATAAAGAATCTAAATAAAGTATTTAATAGACACACCATATACTTGGCTAAAAGAAAATATTGGTTAAACGAAAAATAAAGCAGTTAACACTAAATTGACACCATTTGAAAACGTTTCTCAGCTTTAACGAAGAAAAGCAAAAACTTCTAAACAGCAAAGTCGCATTAAAGTAACAATGTTCAAGTTATGATATAGCCAATGGTTTTACCCATAAACCCACGCACACACAAACACACTAAGAAACATGAGAGAGAAAAATGTATACTCCTCACATTACTACATGAAAGAATATTCTGGTAGAAGGAAAACCAGATCCCACATAAATTAAATTATCGAGAAACAACGATAAAGCTTTATAAGAGTACCATACTATACAATAAAATGAGAACTACCTATCAAAAGGGAAATGAAAGCGAACATAAATTCCAACGAAATGGTAGGGAAAACAAAGAAATTTTATTACGTTGGGTCATGACGAATATTATTTTCTCATTTTACATGTGCAGAAAAATCATGTTTGGATATTTTTTGAAGCAGCCACTTAATGCTTATTAAGATCACTTAATTGTCACAAAAGGCTAAAATATTTTATTTATTTGAAAAATGTTTTCTTGCAGCGAAAATAAATAACGTGACAATAAACAATGGTAAATGAGTTAAATAAATGTTTTTTACTTACTCGTATTTACAGAAAAATGGTAACAAACAATTTTTTTCGCTATTATTGAATTTTTGTGAAAGAAAAAATTTTTTACTTCGGGTGTATATATTTTGGCGTCAGCCGTTTGTCGTTAATATGTGCATGAAGATAAATTGTACATAGCTAAGACACAAACTAGGCAGATTTAGCCGCGCACCGAATGAGTTAATCGAGTTATTCTAAGGCGACCAAAAATTGGCTAAAATATTTTGACTAATTTTGACCAGCAATAAATTGACTAAGTAGAAAAATGTAGTACCATTAAAAAGGCTAAATAGCGCACTTCCAGTATATAAGGCCGTTTAAAAACACAATAACAATTGTGATCTTGTTTAAACAAAGCCGCATAAATGAAACTTTGATTTTTATAAAATAGGATTGCACAGAATCCTGTCCAGGATATTTTGGTATCAGAAAGGCCGTGACGAGTACTTTCTAGATATATGGTCCCAACTCAATACCAATCCAGAAAATTGAGTTTTGCCCAATTTAACAGGTTGGCTGATAAGTCCCCGGTCTGACACATAGATGGCGTTGCTATGCATATTATTTTTATATAGTACCAACCTTCAAATGATTCGTGTCAAAATTTGACGTCTGTAAGTCAATTAGTTTGTGAGATAGAGCGTCTTTTGTGAAGCAACTTTTGTTATTGTGAAAAAAATGGAAAAAATGGAATTTCGTGTCTTGATAAAATACTGTTTTCTGAAAGGGAAAAAATACGGTGGAAGCAAAAACTTGGCTTGATAATGAGTTTCGGGCCTCTGCCCCTGGGAAATCAACAATAATTGATTGGTATGCAAAATTCAAGCGTGGTGAAACGAGCACGGAGGACGGTGAACCCAGTGGACGCCCGAAAGAGGTGGTTACCGACGAAAACATCAAAAAAATCCACAAAATGATTTTGAATGACCGTAAAATGAAGTTGATCGAGATAGCAGAGGCCTTAAAGATATCAAAGGAACGTGTTGGTCATATCATTCATCAACATTTGGATATGCGGAAGCTCTGTGCAAAATGGGTGCCGCGCGAGCTCACATTTGACCAAAAACAACAACGTGTTGATGATTCTGAGCGGTGTTTGTAGCTGTTAACTCTTAATACACCCGGTTTTTCCGTCGATATGTGACAATGAATGAAACAAGGCTCCATCACTACACTCCTGAGTCCAATCGACAGTCGGCTGAGTGGACAGCGACCGGTGAACCGTCTCCGAAGCGTGGAGTCCGCAAAAGTCCGTTGGCAAAGTAATGGCCTCTGTTTTTAGGGATGCGCATGGAATAACTTTTATCGATTATCTTGAGAAGGGAAAACCATCAACAGTGACTATTATATGGCGTTATTGGAGCGTTTGAAGGTCGAAATCGCGGCAAAACGGCCCCATGTGAAGAAGAAAAAAGTGTTGTTCCACCAAGACAACGCACCGTGCCACAAGTCATTGAGAACGATGGCAAAAATTCATGAATTGGGCTTCGAATTGCTTCCCCACCCACCGTATTATCCAGATCTGGCCCCCAGCGACTTTTTCTTGTTCTCAGACCTCAAAAGGATGCTCGCTGGGAAAAAATTTGGCTGCAATGAAGAGGTGATCGTCGAAACTGAGGCCTATTTCGAGGCAAAACCGAAGGAGTACTATCAAAATGGTATCAAAAAATTGCAAGGTCATTATAATCGTTGTATCGCTCTTAAAGGGAACTATGTTGAATAATAAAAACGAATTTTGACAAAAAATGTGTTTTCTTTGTTATACCGGGGACTTATCCCACTGTGCTATCGTGCCAAGGATATTTTGTATCAGGAGAAAGGCTATATTCAAAAACAATCCAGAAAATAGTATTTTTTCCATTTTAATGGAAAAATACTAATTAGGATGGATTAATAAGGAAACATGACGAAAATGAATGCTGTAAGTGGCGCGTACTTTCTATTCAAAAATTGTGTATTAAAACTAAGGCCGTGATGAGTACTTTCTGGTCGCTAATTTCCCTGTTCCATAGTGTGACGAAGGGTATAAATACCAACTAGGATGGATTAATATAAGGAAAAATGTACCACTGTGTAATCCTGCCCAGGATATTTTGGTACAAAAAGATGATGCATACTTTCTGGCTATATTATTCAAAAACAATCCAGAAAATTGTATTTTGTCTAATGTTACCCAAAAGTACTACTTACGATCCAAAAATATATAAAACAGGTATATAAAGTAAGTTCGGCCAGGCCGATCTTAAATACCCACCACCATGACCATTTTTGTCGAAATCAGAAAAACATGTATATGGGAGCTATATCTAAATCTGAACCGATTTCAACCAAATTTGGCACGCATAGCTACAATGCCAAATCTACTCCCTGTGTAAAATTTCAACTAAATCGGAGTTAAATATTGGCCTCTGTGGTCATATGAGTGTAAATCGGGCGAAAGCTATATATGGGAGATATATCCAAATCTGAACCGATTTCAACCAAATTTGGCACGCATAGCTACAATGCTAATTCTACTCCCTGTGCAAAATTTCAATTAAATCGGAGCAAAAAATTGGCATCTGTGGTCTGTTTTTTTAGCATTAGATTTGGAACAATTTTTAGCAAAAGGAACGTACGGTTTCAATTCCTTTATCTTCGTACGTTTATGATTCAATTTACGTATGTATATAGGTATCATTGTGAAGTAAAAGCGGCCAACATTGGTATCGGCCCTAAATCGAAAGTCAACTGATACTTTTAGTCATTCGTTTTCCATTTCTATTGATCGAGTACACCACAGTTTGTCGCGCCAAATTTTTCATAAAATCATTCTAAATACGAGAAAACATTTAATCGTGTGTATACGGCTACAAATTCTCAATTTCGAATGGAGGCTTAACAGATATCAAACGACACATGAAATCGGCAAGACATAAAATGAATATTGAGAACAGTCAGTTAATATCAGTTAGCAACTTCCCAATATTTGGCAAAATTATAGTGTTGCAAATTCAGTGCAACGGCATTTGAAATGGTGGACATCCGTCCTATGACAAGCCTGTGTTAAATTCATCGCTTCTGCGCCAATTTTGCACCACTTCCGGATCCAAAAAGAACATTTTCACTACTTTCTTGGCGACGCTTTTTTTGCTGGGTTATTAAAGCCGACTTCCAGTGACTCAATCAAAACATCTGTTGTGGCTGAAGCTGCCTTTGCTTTTCACACCGTTATGCATAGCCACAGTTACCAAACCGGAGATTGCACAGCAAATGTGACCTCCGATTTCATTTGCGGAAAAACAAAACTGGCTACAATCGTTCGAAAAATTCATTTAATGTTTATTGTTGAATTGTTTATGTTTTTGTGTTTTTATTGCTGAAATGAAAATGTACCGGTTTTGCCAATTTGAAATCTGGCAAGCCTATTGGTATATGCAATACCAACCCAGTTTAATGGGAAAATACTAACTAGGATGGATTAATATAAGAAAAATGGCCCACTGTTAAATCATGACCAACATATTTTAATACCAAAAGACTAGACGTGACGCGTAATTTCTGGCCATATTTTAGCTATATTCAAAAAAAAATCCAGAAAATTAGGTTTTGTACAATTTTATGCAAAAGTACTAACTACGATCGATGTATAAATAAAAATGTCCACTGCGCAATCCTGCCCAGGATATTTTGGTATCAGAAGAAAGGCCGTGGTACAATGTTTAGCATGCCCGCCTTGCATACAAAGGTTTGTGGTTCAATCCCAATTTTGACAGAACACCATAATCTAACTTTCTCAATACACAGTAACAACACTAAATGTTTACACTTACCCAGCTTCATGTGCAGCGTAGAAGCCGTTTTGGTTTTTGATATGAACCATTGGCAGTAAAAAAAGGTTTCAGGGGCATATATCCTAAGACGCTTGCTGACCAGCAGGTTCTTTAGTTGAATTATCTGTCTATGTTTGTCTTTGACACAAGTCAGTGGTCATTCGGTTAAACAAATACTACACGCATACTCAAACACACACAAATACATGTTTACTATATGCTAGTCAGCATTATCACCTTAGGCTTTATCCTTTATGACAGTGCCTTAAGAGCTTATTTTGGGTGAGGGAAAATACCGTTAAATCAAGAAGAAAGAGTTGATATCCTTTTTTGGTGTTAGGCTATTTTCACACATGATTGCTTTACAGTTAACGCCCATTTACATGGCCAATTGGTAGCTACGTAAACTAAAGGTTTATGTTAACCTACATTTTTTTGTGTGGAAGGTTTGGGTATCTGAAAGAATGTTAGCAATAAAATAAATTCTTTCGTAAGTGTATTCATGTGGAAATAAATAAACAATGAGTAAATTCCTTAATCCTTTTGAGAAAAACGTGTTTTGTGGTTGTCGTAGTAAAATATAGATATTTTGGTCAGACCAAAGCAAAAAAAATGATTTGTAAGAATCACAAAAAACGGTTTTATGTTTGTTTAAAATTTACTAACAAAAATAAATAAATTCAATCAGAAGGGGATGAAGCAAAATCCAATTTGAATGTTTATTGAACTTCAAGGACATGGGTATTATGTGTGTTTTTATCATAGTTTTTCGGTTTAACTCTTGACAATTTGTTTAACAAAAAAAAGAAGAAACATAAACTTTTCATTATTTTGAGTTCTTAAACCAAAGGGATCAAGAGTTCGATGCTCAGTCGAAATGAAAAACGTGACAGAAAGCTTTTCATTTGTGAGTGGGTAAGGGTATATTTACTTAGATTCGAGGCCTATTAAAACCAGTCATGCACTAATATTTACCATTCAAAATACCCTTTGAGAAATCAGGGAATGTTATGAGGATCAAAACTTCGATTTTGTGAAAACTTCGAAAAGCCGATTTTTCGATTTTGTAATTTTTCAAAATTTTATAAACTCGATTTTCGCCTTTTCGATTTTGTAAACGTCGACTTGTGCATTTCATGAAAGTCGATTTTTCAATATCTTACAAATTTGGTGATGTTGTGACTTCGATCTTTTGAATAATTTTCTGCATAAAAATACCTAAATCATTACTATTTTAGCTACACTGCCCGTTTCCAAAGATTTTGTCATTACACTAGTGATTTTGGTATTGATTCCGAGCCAAAGAAGTGGAGAATTGAAATAAGGATACTTTTAAGAAACAATTCTCTTATAAATTTGAGTTTTGCGTACTTGATTCTAGGAAGCAAACTTTAAATTATTCGTGTTTTCATTTTTATACCCACCGCCATAGAATGGTGACGGGGGTATAATAAGTTTGTCATTCCGTTTGTAACACATCGAAATATTGATTTCCGACTATATAAAGTATATATATTCTTGATCAGGGAGAAATTCTAAGACGATATAACCATGTCCGTCTGTCCGTCTGTGTGTCTGGCTGTCTGTCTGTTGTAATCACGCTACAGTCTTCAATAATGGAGCAATCGTGCTGAAATTTTGCACAAACTCGTCTTTTGTCTGCAGGCTAGTCAAGTTCGAAGATGGGCTATATCGGTCCAGGTTTTGATAAAGTCCCCATATAAACTGACCTCCCGATTTGGGGTCTTGGGCTTATAGAAATCGTAGTTTTTATCCAATTTGCTGAAATTTTACATCTAGAGGTATTGCAAGACCATAAAAAGGTGTGCCAAAAATGGTGAGTATCGGTAAATGTTTTGGTATAGCCCCCATATCGACCGATCTCCCGAATTTACTTCTTGGGCTTATAGTTTTTATCCAATTTGCCTGAAATTGGAAATCTAGATGTATTTTAGAACCATAAAGAGGTGTGCCGAAAATGGTGAGTATCGGACCATAGCCCCCATATAGACGGATTTCCCGATTTTACTTCTTGGGTTTCTAGATTCCGAAGTTTTTATCCTATTTGCCTGAAATTGGAAATCTAGAGGTATTTTCGAGCCATAAAGAGGTGTGCCGAAAACGGTGAGTATCGGTCCATATTTTAGTATCGGCCCCCATAAGAACGATCTCCCGATTTAACTCCTTGGGTTTCTAGAAACCGTAGTTTTTATCCGATTTGCCGGAAATTGTAAATATTCTGGTATTTTAGGCTCACAAAAACGTGTATCGGATTAGTTTTTTATCGGTTTGGTAATGCCTCCATATAGACCTCAATGGTTCTTATAAATCCAGAATCTGATATAGTCTTCATAGGTAAAATCTTGAAATTTATCTTGGGGAAGTGTACTAGTTGATCTGCTCTACTTGGGAGAATATCTGTCATTAAACCCCCCTGAAATTTCAAAGGAAACCCTAATATTTGATTCATGGTGGTGGGTATTTAAGATTCGGCCCGGCTGAACTTACTGTTGTATATACTTGTTGTTCTTCAATTGCCATCAAAGTTCTTTAAAAACGTACTATCGACAACTTAAATTTCCAAATTGAGACTCGAGTTGAAGTAGAAGTTATACTATGTGCAATGGTTAGCATGTCCGCCTTGCATACACAAGGTCGTGGGTTCGATTCCTGCTTCGACCGAACGTCAAAAAGTTTTTCAGCGGTGGATTATCCAACCTCAGTAATGCTGGTGACATTTCTGATTGTTTCAAATCTTATCTAAGTGGTTTCACTTGAATGTGAAACGCCGGTCGGACTCGGCTATAAAAAGGAGGTCCCTCGTCATTGAGCTTGACATGGAATCGGGCATCACTCAGTGATAAGAGAAAAGTTCATCACTAAGAAACCGGAGTTCAAACCTGGGGATCGGTTTACATGGGGGCTATATATAATTATGGACCGATATGGACCAATTTTTGCATGATTGTTAAATACCATATACTAATACCCTGTACCAAATTTCAGCCGGATCGGATGAAATTTGCTTCTCTTTGAGGATCCGCAAGCCAAATCTGTGGATCGGTTTATATGGGGGCTATATATAATTATGGACCGATGTGGACTAATTTTTGCATGGTTGTCAGAGACCATATACTAACACCATGTACCAAATTTCAGCCGGATCGGATGAATTTTTTCGGTCCACTTTTACGTATAGCCCCCATATAAACGGACCCCCAAATTTGGCTTGCGATTGCTCTAAGAGAAGCGAATTTCATCCGATCCGACTGAAATTTGGTACATGGTGTTAGTATATGGTCTCTAACAATCGTGCAAAAATTGGTCCATATCGGTCCACTTTTACGTATAGCCCCCATATAAACGGACCCCCAAATTTGGTTTGCGATTGCTCTAAGAAAAGCAAATTTCATCCGATCCGGCTGAAATTTAGTACATGGTGTTAGTATATGGTCTCTAACAACCATGCAAAAATTGGTCCATATCGGTCCATAATTATATATAGCCCCCATATAAACCGATCCCCAGATTTGAACTCCGGAGCCTCTTAGAGGAGCAAAATTCATCCGATCCGGTTGAAATTTGGTACGTGGTGTTAGTATATGGTCTCTAACAACCATGCAAAAATTGGTCCATATCGGTCCATAATTATATATAGCCCCCATATAAACCGATTCCCAGATTTGGTTTGCGGATCCTCTAAGAAAAGCAAATTTCATCCGATCCGGCTGAAATTTGGTACATGGTATTATTATTTATTTCTATAGAAAATTTTGTCAAACTTAATTATATAAGTATTTAATCGGCCATTTTAATTTTAATATATAGCACGTATGGACTACGTGGTATATATTACGGTATTAGGAAGTTTTAAGATACCATGTCATCGGCAAAAGTTACCGCAACCCAAGTAATTCGATTGTGGATGACAGTGTTTAGAAGAAGTTTCTACGCAATCCATGGTGGAGGGTACATAAGCCGAACTTACGGCCGTATATACTTGTTTTTTCTCTTATAGTTTTATTTTTCAACTCTCATATATATATATATAGCTTTATTAATATATCCCCAAAAATAAAGAATGAAAATTCGTTTCATGAGATCTGTATCATAATTTTAATTTCATAGAGCCTTGATTTAGAGCTAGACAACAACCTAAAAACTATTTATACCCTGCGCCACACTGTGGAACAGGGTATTATAAGTTAGTGCATATGTTTGCAACACCCAGAAGGAGACGAGATAGACAGATGGTGTCTTTGGCAAAAATACTCAGGGTGGGCTCCTGAGTCGATATAGCCATGCCCGTCTGTCCGTGAACACATTTTTGTAATCAAAGTCTAGGTCGCAGTTTTAGTCCAATCGACTTCAAATTTGGCACAAGTATGTGTTTTGGCTGAGAATAGAACCCTATTGATTTTGGAAGAAATCGGTTCTGATTTAGATATAGCTCCCATATATATAATTCGCCCGATATGGACTTATATGGCCCCAGAAGCCAGAGTTTTACCCAAATTTGCATAAAATTTTGCACAAGAAGAACAATTAGTACTATAGTCAAGTGTGCCAAATTTTATTGAAATCGGTTCAGATTTAGTATAGCTCCCATATATATCTTTCGCCCGATATGGACTAATACGGTCCCAGAAGCCAGATTTTTAGCCCAATGTGGTTGAAATTTTGCACTAGGAGTACAATTAGTAGTGTAGTCAAGTGTGCCAAATTTTATTGAAATCGGTTCTGATTTAGATATAGCTCCCATTATATCGTTCGCCGATTTACACTCATATGACCACAGAGGCCAATTTTTTGCTGCGATTTAGTTGAAATTTTGCACAGGGAGTAGAATTAGCATTGTAGCTATGCGTGCCTAATTTGGTTGAAATCGGTTCAGATTTAGATATATCTCCCATATATAGCTTTCGCCCGATTTACACTCATATGACCACAGAGGCCAATTTTTAACTCCGATTTAGTTGAAATTTTGCACAGAGAGTAGAATTAGCATTGTTGCTATTCGTGCCAAATTTGGTTGAAATCGGTTCAGATTTAGATATAGCTCCCATATATATGTTTTTCTGATTTAGACAAAAATGGTCAAAATACCAACAATTTCCTTGTAAAATCGCCACTGCTTAGTCGCAAAGTTGTAAAAATGACTCTAATTTTCCTAAACTTCTAATACATATATATCGAGCGATAAATCATAAATAAACTTTTGCAAAGTTTCCTTAAAATTGCTTCAGATTTAAATGTTTCCCATATTTTTTTACTAACATTGTGTTCCACCCTAGTGCATTAGCCGACTTAAATTTTGAGTCTATAGATTTTGTAGAAGTCTATCAAATTCTTCCAGATCGAGTGATATTTTTAATGTATGTATTTTGGACAAACCTTTATATATAGCCCCAAACACATTTGGCGTATGTGATATGGTATCGAAAATTTAGATCTACAAAGTGGTGCAGGGTATAATATAGTCGGTCCCGCCCGACTTTCCTTACTTGTTTCTCTTATAGTTGGATTTTTAAACTCTTATATATATATAGCTTTATTAATATATCCCCAAAAATAAAGAATGAAAATTCGTTTCATGAGATCTGTATCCTAATTTTATTTTCATAGAGCCTTGATTTAGAGCTAAGCAACTCCCTAAAAACTATTTTTATTTTAAAGAAGTCACATCATTGGCTCAACATCATCACTAAAATCTTTAAGATAAGATCAAAATCTTTGGATCCAAGTAAAATTTTTTAATTTTGATCCTTGCAGCACTAGTGTCTGATGCTTAATACCAAATATTCCTGTCATGGTCTCATGGAAACGTAAAATTCGACTTCACTATGCACTACCCAATTTTTCAAATAATCAATATTCTTTCAGTTTTCAATGCATGAAAACATTTATATTGCGTCAATAAGTCATACCACCAAAGCTTGTGAAAATGGTAGTTTTAGTGATATTTTTAGTAAACTCACACTTGTTTCCCTGTTATAGAAACTTATGCCGTGAGGGTTAAACGAAAACAAAAAACAAAGGAAGACAAATGATGCTCAAACTGCATGTATTGAAAAATTAATGTCACGTTTTGTAATATTCTCTTGTTGAGCTTATCATGGCTTATAACATTTTCAATTAAGCTAAGAGGCGATAGCAGGAGAAAGACAACATTGAAGGTCAAAGGTAAAGGGAATGAGTTACCATTTAAGAAATTGTTTACTTCCACGACCACATCAACAATTCACCCAACTAAAAAAGAGCTCTTGAAAAGCAAACACCTCAATCAGCCAATCTAAAAACATAAACCAGACATTCGTTTTAGTATTGGTTGCCACAAAGGCCAAATGTAGCAGTGAATTTCATATAAAAATATACAATTTAATTTTCCAACAAAAATAAACGAGTTTTTTTTTCTTTGGCGATAATGTTATTTTTAGTTTTGTGGCATGCCGTTGTTTTTTTTGTGAGAATTTTATTTGAGTTTTCCTAATTATTTTCCGTTTCGATTGTTTTGTGGAAATGTCTAAATTAACACCATTGAATAGACAGAAATGTGTATGTATTTGCTATTTAATGGTTTTACAAATTTATGATGTTTAAATTGATGGATGATTTTGTTTTCATTGGCTTTGCCTCGTTTTGGCCTTTGCGAGAAATTTTATTCGGTTTTTGAATATTTGCTTCGTTTGGTCTTCACGTTTTGCATTTTATGGTAGACCATATATTTCCTCGAACTTGAAACGGAAGCGGAAATGAAGATGAATGAAATTTTGATAATTGAAATGTAATTTGTTAGTGAATAAAATTGACGTTATTACAATGTTTTTTTTTATTTATTTTAAATTATTATTTTCTTTTGTAGATGAGTGTGTGCGTGCTAATTTAATAGTAGCCCTGTTTTCTCTTAGTACTCGATGCAAAATTTGTATGAGCTAAGAACATAGTTGCACTGGTGTTTTATCCCGAATATATTATCATCATCATCATCGCGATTTGCACGCGACGGTGTTGCCATCATGGTTTTGGTATTCAGTACTAAAAGAATGCAGGCCTATTGAAACAAATGTGAAAAGTAGAAAGGCGGCCCAAGCATTTTGGGATATTATTAGAATAAGTTTGGCAGGCAGACATAAATCTCAGACTATGTGGCTGATGCTTCGCACTTCTATATTCTATGTCTGAATTTTAGAAAATTAAGCGGAGCAAATTTATGGGAACATTATATAAATCTGAATCGATATGCCTGATATTTTTGGCATTGATAAGAGCTCAATTTCAATAAGCTAGGTAATCTGGTGATCAGGGCTGTGGAATCGAGCCAATTTTGCTCGACTCCGACTCCAGCATTTTTCATCAGCTCGAATCCGACTCCGGAGTCGACTCCGGGAAATATAACTAAATCTCATTTTAATACCACTAATTTGTAGTTCTATTGTGGGGGTACCGTAAGTGGATCGATATAAAGTATTGTATTTATTTATGTGTGCAAAAAAAGGTCTTAATTTCACGTTAGATGCCAATTGAACTCTATATTTCAAATTTAGGGCAATGTTTAATAAATAAAATAATGATATAAATACCCATCACAATATGAGAAGATACCAATAGTATATGTATTTGTGGACCAAAATTATTGATACTGTCTCAAACCCTTTAAATTTGTTGCGACCTATCTAAAGGTTTATATTCCCATATGCATGAATTTCAATCTGAATCGATTTAGACAAAATTGTATATACTTCTACAAAATCTATGTAGTTAAAATTTAAATCTAACGTTATGGGACGTAACACAATTTTAACAAAAAAATAAAAATGCAAGGAAAGTCTAAAGTGGGGCGGGCCGATTATAATATACTCTGCACAACTTTGTATGTAGATCTACATTTTAATAAAATCTCAAATCAGACTTCTACAAAACAATTTCGCAAAAATTCATTTATGATTCATTCTTTGAAAAATTTGAAAATTTGAGTCATTTCTACTAGTTTTCGGCTTAGCAGTGAGTATCAGTGAGCATACAATTTTGGAAAAAAAATTGTCTAGTAAATAAAATTTTGCAAAATTTTATATAGAAATAAAAGTTTGCAAAATTTTCTACAGAAACAAAATTTTGACTAAATTTTCTATAGAAATAAATTTTTTTATAGAAATCAAATTTTGACCAAATATATAGAAATAAAATTTTGAATAAAATTTTTATAGAAATAAAATTTGGCAAAATTTTTTATAGAAATAAAAGTTTGAAAAAATTATCAATAGAAATACAATTTAAAAAAGGAATGTATTGCAAACAAAATTTTGCAAAATTTTCTATAGAAACAAATTTTTGCAAAATATTCTATAGAAACAAAATTTTGACTAAATTTTCTATAGAAATAAAATTTTGACTAAATTTTATATATAATTTATATAAATTTTATAAATTATATAATTTTTATATATAATATTTTTATAGTAATAAAATTTTGAATACATTTTTTATAGCAGTGAGTATCAGTGAGCATCAGTAAGAAAAAAAATTTGAGAAAATTTGCTATAGAAATAAAATTTGAAATTTTTTTCTTATAGAAAAAATTATCAATAAAAATACAATTTTAGAAACATTTTTGTGTAGTAAATAAAACTCTGCAAAATATTCTACACAAACAAAATTTTGACTAAATTTTCTATAGAAATAAAATTTTGACAAAATTTTCTATAGAAAAAAAATTTTTACCAAATTTTCTAATAAAAAAGTTTATTACTATAAAATTTTGGCAAAATTTTCTTAAAAAAACTATTACTTTATTCGTTTTGTTTGTTATTGTTGGCTTCTCTTCAATAGTTATTGTTGGTTTTGATCTCAGCTTAAAGCCATGCATTGACTAAACTATAAGTGTAGCTTTACCAACAGAGGAAAAGTATGCTTGTCAAATTTATTTGTGCAAAGCCCTATAGACTGCAAGATGGTTGGATGTACAGCTGTTTCGGAATTACCACATTCCTCATCAGCATCCTCTACTTGCATCAAAACTATCAACCAATTATCAGAATAAATTCGATATGTACCAATTTTGGAATGGTTATTAAAAAGGCTCCAAAAGGCTCCGGAGTTCAAACCTACAGACCAGTTTATATGGCGGCTATATATAATTATGGACCGATATGGACTAATTTTGGCGTGGATGTTAGTGTCCATATAGTTACACAAAACTTTAATTGAATGGGGTGAAATCTGCTCCTCCAAGAGGATCCGGAGGTCGAATCTGGGTATCGGTTTATATGGGGGCTATATATAATTACCGATATGGACCAATATTTGATTGGATGTTAGAGACTCTATACTAACACCATGTACCAAATTTCAGACGGATCGGATGAAACTTCTCTTAGAGGATGCGCAAATCTCATCTGGGGATCGGTTTATATGGGCGCTATATATAATTATGGACCCATATGGATCACCCGATCCGGTTAAGGCCGGATCGGGTGAAAGTGGCTTCTCTTAGAGGCTCCGCAAGGTAAATCTGGGGGATCGGTTTATATGGGGCTATATATAATTATGGACCGATGTGGACCAATTTTTGCATGGTAGTTAGAGACCATATACTAACACCATGTACCAAATTTCAGCTAGATCGGATGAAATGTGCTACTCTTAGAGGCTCCGCAAGCCAAATTTGGGGTTCCGTTTATATGGGGGCTATACACTGTAAAAAAAAGCATGCCCGTTTACAAAGATTTTGTCTTTACTTTAAAAATTTTGGTATTGATTCCGAGCCAAAGAAACGTAGAATACAAGTAAGGATACTTTTAAGACACAACTCCCTTTTAAATTTGGGTTTTGTGTACTTGCTTCTAGGAAGCAAATTTTAATTTTTCGCTTTTCAGCTTTTTTTCTTCATATGCTATCAAAGTCCTTTAAAATCGAGTTATTCAGTCCATAGTGATACCACATTGGTGAACTTCTCTCTTATCACTAAGTGCTGCCCGATTCCATATTAAGCTCAATGACAAGGGAACTCCTTTTTATGGCCGAGTCCGAACGGCGTTCCATATTGCAGTGAAACTACTTAGAGAAGCTTTGAAACCCTCAGAAATGTCACCAGCATTACCGAGGTGGGTTAATCCAAATCTTCATTGTTACACGTGTGTTATGTAGCACTGCCTTGTTGAAACATGTCATCTAAGCCAGGCTTTTACATTTTGTGACATTTTCTGGATGTAGTTTTTACAATGCTTCTGGCCGATCTTCACTTCAAAATCGACAAATTTGCTTATTCACACATCTATTGAGCAAGAAATTAGCTTCGTTGCTGAAAATTTTCCTTAACAGAGTACGCATTTTGATAATAAAATTCAATCATTTCTAAGGTTTGTTCGTTTGTAATACGATTCTTGGTTAAATTATAGATCAACCAACCAAAGATGTTTGACAGTGAAGAAAAACAAACAACGCGCGTCATCTGTTTAAACCAGTATAGCCAAAATGATAATAGCTAAAAAATTACCCTTTACAAGCTTACGGTATTTGTGACACCATCAATCAGATATTAATGTCGCATTTCTAGTTCAATAGCCTTAAATTAGCTATCTGCCCTCATCTCAAACGCTGTTTATTGATATTAGTAAGATATTACCTTAAGTAGGTTATCATCTTACCTTTTTTATGCTTTATATAATTATGTTATTGACCCATTTATTTGTATACAAATAGTGTGATTGAGAGAGTGAGAGGAGTAGGGGTTGGAACACCATTAGTTCTTTGTTTACCATAACAAGTAGAGTGTTTTTCTTCTCATGCTGTCAAAATAAATTCAATTAGACAAAGTACTATTTTGGACTATTTTGCAAGTTTTATTTACGTTTTACCTGTGGAAGATATTTTGCCACTTTTATGGTGTTTCCATTGCCACTCTTTATTCTCCACTTCATACTTTGTTTTTGTCTCGCATGTTGCATTTGGCAAATGAACTTGGTCTGATTGTTATAGGGATGCAAACGTCTAAAACGACACATTGGTAGGACGAACTTTTGTTAATCGGAGTCGATAAGACAAAGTTTAAAATTTTAGATTTGGGCTTTGATATATTTTCCACAATCGACTTGTGTTATAGACTAAACTGACTAAGCGAATTTTAAGGTACAAAATGCTGTCTTAGTTAGTCCATAAACAAAAAAGGCCGATTAAATACTTATATAACTCAGCTTGAAAAATTTTTCTATAGAAATAAAAATTTTGACAAAATTTTCTATAGCAATAAAATTTTTACAAAATTTTCTAAGAAATAAAATTTTGACAAATTTTTCTATAGAAATAAAATCTTGACAAAATTTTCTATAAAAATAAAATCTTGAAAAATTTTGTATAGTAATAACATTTTGAAAAAAATTTTCTATAGAAATAAAATTTTGACAAAATTTTCTATAGTAATAAAATTTTGGCCAAATTTTCTTTAGACCGATATGGACCAATTTTGGCATGGTTGTTAGCGGCCATATACTAGTGCAATGTACCAAATTTCACCACATACCTAATTTTAAGCGGATCGGATGAATTTTACTCCTCCAAGAGCTCGGGAGATCAAATCTGGGGATCGGTTTAAATGGGGGTTACATATAATTAAGACCGCTATGGACCCAGTTTTGCATGGTTGTTAGATACCATATACCAACACCACGTACCAAATTTCAGCCGGATCGGGTGAATTTTGCTCTTCCAAGGGGCTCCGGAGGTCAAATCTGGGGATCGGTTTATATAGGGCTACATATAATTATGGACCGATATGGACCAATTCTGGCACGGTTGTTAGAGAGCATATACTAACACCATGTTCCAAATGTCAACCGGATTGGATGATATATGCTTCTCTTAGTGGCTCCGCAAGCCAAATTTTGGGATCGGTTTATATGGGGGCTATATATAATTGTGAACCAATGTGGACCAATTTTTGCATGGTTATTAGAGACCATATACCAACACCATGTATCAAATTTCAACCGGATTGGATGATATATGCTTCTCTTAGAGGCTCCGCAAGCCAAATTTTGGGATCGGTTTATATGGGGGCTATATATAATTGTGAACCGATGTGGACCAATTTTTGCATGGTTGTTAGAGACCATATACCAACACCATGTATCAAATTTCAGACGGATCGGATGAAATTTGTATCTCTTGGGGGCTCCCCAATCCAAATCTGGGGATCGGTTTATATGGGGGCTATATATAATTATGGACCGATGTGGACCAATTTTTTCATGGTTGTTAGAGACCATACACCAACACCATGTACCAAATTTCAGGCGGTTCGAATGAAATTTGTTTCTCTTAGAGGCTCCGCAAGCCAAATCTGAGGGTCCGTTTATATGGGGGCTATACGTAAAAGTGGACCGATATGGCCCATTTGCAATACCATCCGACCTATATCAATAACTACTTGTGCCAAGTTTCAAATGGATGGCTTGTTTCGTTCGGAAGTGAGCGTGATTTCAACAGACGGACGGATGGACTGATGGACTTGTTTAGATCGACCCAGAATTTCACCACGACCTAGAATATATATACTTTATGGGGTCTTAGAGGAATATTTCGATGTGTTACAAACGGAATGGTAAAGTTAATATACCCCCCATCCTATGGTAGAGGGTATAACAAACGGAATGACAAAGTTAATATACCCCCCATCCTATGGTGGAGGGTATAACAAATAACAAAATTTTTCCAATTAAAATTTTAATAGAATTTTAAAAAATATTCAATTAAAAATTTAATAGGTTCAACAAATTTTTTACTTGATTCAAAACTCAATCACAAAAATTAATTATATCAATTAATTTTTTATCATTTCTGTGATTGAAGACATTTCAATTAAAAATTACTTGGATCAATTAATTTCGTGATTGAAGACAAAAATGCTATTTTTTTTGTGTAAAGACGAAAATTGTTTGGGGTTATCATATTCCTTCTCTGGGTGTGCAATCTCTATTTTGCAGTTAGACTTTTGTCTCGTCTTGACCATCAAATTGGAATTGCGTGCAAATAATTGGAGTGCTCTACATTGGTCAACAGTTTCGTTTTGCGGTTGTTACGTTTCAGAATATAAATAAAAATTCATGTTTGTTATTCATAAAGTCTGCATGACTTTCCCTCATTCCATTAATTTTGGTCTTAAGGGGTTAGGTGGGTAAACCTCTTACCCCTCCCTTAGGACTAACATGTAACAAGAAGCAGCTACAACCTGACCCGCTTGTCATGACACATATTGTGCCATGCAATTTCGTTTGAATTTCATTATTTTACGTCGTTATTCCTTTTTTTTTTGAGATACCAGACTTTTGTTTTCATTTTTTTATTTTAGCATTTGTTGTGCCCCTCAGATGTCCTTTGGTGGTAGTTTCAAGGTTATACCACCAATGTTCAACGCATACCAAGAAAAGGATATTTTGTTCACGTCGTTGCGGTTTGGAGTTGTAGGGTGGTTGATTGTATTAACATCAAGTTGAGAAATTTGTTTCAAATTTGGAGCAAATTTTTTTGTACACGTTGGGATATTTTCATAACATTTTCTCAGCCCTCCCAAAAAATTTAATAAAATACATTTTGGGAAACTAGTATTTTTTCGGAATTTTAGTAAAACTTATTTTTTATTGAATTAAAAAAATTATGGAGCGCTTAATTTTCTTAGAGCCAATTGATTATTTGGCAATGTGCCAAAATGTGTATCATTATATCGTAAGAAGAGTGCTAATGATTGTAACTTGGGAAAATATTTACTTGATATTTTCTTAATGAACATTGTACAAGGAAGTGTAAGCGATATGATGATATGCAATATTAAAATTCACTTAGGACACCTGAGTTTTAGACATTGAATAAGTAAGGTGGAGATGAAATAAATACCTTAAACCAACGTCTGGAAATGTTACAAAATTGTCTATAGGGTTAACCAATAGCTAAAATATGTGCAAGTTTTTTTCCCGCTGTTTTCCAAATAAATTTAAATTTTCTGAAATTTACTTTGTATAAAACACATGAAAGACAAATAAAATAATGAAAAATTGAAAAAAACAAAATATTTGAAAAATGTACCGATCCAGTTCTTGGCAGACGTAGAATTTGGCTATTATTATTCAAAACATCTTTACGTAGAGCTAAAAGTCGAAAAAGTTAACAAAATTATTATTTTTTTAAGTTTTTCTCTATTTTTTTTAATGAGATCTGAAGAACTAATGCGAAATCAATGCAGAGATGCATAAACATATGGCTTCCGCCCTATGAGAAGCTCAAAGTGAACCCACACTAAAAACAAAAGTTTACTTGGATCCAATGATTTTGACCTTCCTTCAAGGATTTTGGTATTGATTGCGAGCCAAATGATGCCACTTCATTATATTAAAGACGTTTTTTATGGAACTATCTTGCTATATAAAATTAAAATTAAGTCAGAGGTCATTTATTTCATGATCATATAAATCCAAATAATAACAATGTAAAAAATGTTCCTTACACTCAGTGTTCCTTACATTCAGCGAACTCTCTATTTCACTAAAGCCAATTTAACTTTATTTTAGTTCATGGAATTATTATGTTTAGAGAAAGTTTCCTTTACTCTAATAATTTTTTGCGTACGTTAGCTAAATTAACTAAAACCGAGGGAAAAATATACACAAATAAAGCATAAAGATTAACTAAATTCGTGTCTTCCACAAAATGGTTCAGTATTTCTTTAAATTTACAAATGCGTTCATCTTGAACTTCGCATGTCATTAAAGACATTCTTGCAATTTTGAACTCCAATTTTTTCCTTCAAACTTAAAATTTTTCTTTAAAGGTGAGTACTATCTTCGGCTTTTTCACCAAAACACTAAATTAAGAGTACAAATATATTTATGAAGACGATTATATTTTGATCAAGTCTTGCCAAATATAGGATGGAAAAGATCCAAGGAATTATTTGAAAATAATTTTATATTTCTAAATTAATTAATTAAAAAAAGTAACCGTGAAAACAAGCTAGTTTTCAGCTTGAAAAGTGAACATAGTACTCAGCTTAACAAGTGAAAAAAACTTACTTATGTTTAATACATTTTCTTGAATTTGTCGAAAAATATTTACTTATTTTAATGACATCGGCGTGATGCCAGCGTTTGTAATACTGTTTAGTTAAAATTGTGAAAATTTTCTAAAATTAACCGAAATTTTCTTCCTGGTGGGTTCACTGTTTTTTCAGTTTCAAAAAACTTTAAACCACTGATGCAAGATCCTCAAAATATGTCTTAGCCTATATTTGAAGCTTTTTGATATTTAATTCCAGGCTTCAAATTCAGACAGGGAGAGAGTAAAACTTAAAAAGGCATACGTCTCTTAGACGTAGATTAACTGTCTAGCGTTAAAATGCTTTGAGTTACTCTGCCTTGATAGCACGGTTGCCACTCGTGCCAAAAATAAGCTACCAAGTTTGAAGAAAATGTTACCAAAAATCTACCAAAATAAAAAAAAAAACTTATTTTAAAAAAATTTTGTCAAAATTTTATTTCTATAGACAAATTTGTCAAAATTTTATTTCTATAGAAAATTTTGTCAGCATTTTATTTCTATAGAAAATTTTGTCAAAATTTTATTTCTATAGAAAATATCGTCAAAATTTCGTTTCTAAAAAAAATTTTGCCAAAACTTTATTTCTATAGAAAATTTTGTCGAAATTTTATTTCTATAGTAAATTTTGTCAAAATTTTATTTCTATAGAAAATTTTGTCAAAATTTTATTTCTATAGAAAATTTTGTCAACATTTTATTTCTATAGAAAATTTTGTCAAAATTTTATTTCTATAGAAAATTTTGTCAAAATTTTATTACTACAGAAAATTTTGTCAAAATTTTATTTCTATAGAAAATTTTGTCAAAATTTTATATAGAAAATTTTATCAAAATTTTATTTCCATGGCAAATTTTGACAAAGTTTTATTTCTATAAAACATTTTGTCAAAATTTTATTTCTATAGAAAATTTTGTCAAAATTTTATTTTTACACAAAATTGTATTTCTTTAGAAAATTTTATCAACATTTTATTTCTATAGAAAATGTTGTCAAAATTTTATTTCTATAGAAAATTTTGAAAACATAGAAAGAAAATTTAGTCAAAATTTTATTTCGATAAAATATTTTATAAAAATTTTATTTCTATAGACAATTTTGTCAAAATGTTATTTCTGTAGAAAATTTTGTTAAAAATTTTATTTCTATAGAAAATTTTGTAAAGATTTTATTTCTACAGAAAATTTTGTCAAAACTTTATAGAAAATTTTCTCAAAATTTTATTTCTATAGAAAATTTTGTCAAAATTTTATTTCTATAGAAAATTTTGTCAAAATTTTATTTCTATAGAAAATTTGGTCAAAATTTTATATCTCTTGAAAATTTTTTTAAAATTTTATATCTATAGACAATTTTTTCAAAATTTTATTTCCACAGAAAATTTTGTCAAAATTATATTTCTATAGAAAAGTTTGTCAAAACTTTATTTCTATAGAAAATTTTGTCAAAATTTTATATCTTAGACAATTTTGTCAAAATTTTATTTCCATAGAAAATTTTGTCAAATTATATTTCTATAGAAAATTTTGTCAAAACTTTATTTCTATAGAAAATTTTGTCAAAAATTTATTTTTATAGAAAATTTTGTCAACATGTTTTTTTTATGGAAAATTTTGCCAAAACTTGATTTCTATAGAAAAGGACGGAGTTGGGCAGGAATATTTTACAAAATCTACCAATACATTAAGATATCTACCAATCTACCAAACAGTACAAAATCTACCATTTTTGGTAGAATTCTATCAACTATGGCAACCGTGCTTGATAGCCCTTTAGAATTTTGAGATAATTATAATTTCAAGCGAAAGGCATGATTGATCTAAAACTAGCCTTATTCCAATTCATGAATTGCTTTCACGGCGAGCAAAAATTAAAATTTGAGTTCGTTGTATATAAATATGAAAATGTCTTTTCATATTTATATATAAAAAAGTAATTTCTGAGTTCAAGTAAATGATAAAATATTTGAAAGTTATGATATACGTATATTGTAGGTAATGGACAGGAGGCAAAATACCATTGTATACATTCGTTATGTTATAAATATTCACAAAAAATCTTTATTTTTATAGGTCATAAAATTGGTTTTTACCAATTTTAATAATTACAAAAAAATCGCATTACGCATTTCATCCTAAATCAATTAAAATATTTTCGAGTTCTTTAATTAAATTTAATAAAACGAGAAAAAACACACACACACTCGCAACCAATCATATACACTTCCAATCGAGAATCGATATAGTATTCACATAACAGGAGAAAAAAGTGAATGTTTACATCAAATTAAAATTTTATGGCAATTATCACACTTATCGTCATCAGGCCACCATCATCGTCATCATCGGAGACATCAATAGCTATTTTAAAATCACCAATCATGTCATTCATTCATTTATTGAATATAAATCGCAAAATCAATCATTGGAGGTGGAATGTGGACATACCCACTGTGTAGTTGTTGATGTGATAGAATCAATTGCAAGAGATATCAAATCAAAAAAAGAATTATCGGTATCAGATCCTATGCAAAATATATTACATTTCTCCTCGCTTTTCCCCTCTCGTTGCCCGTAAGTAAGATCACAATCGAAATGGTTGGATATATTTATACAATGCATTTCAATTTGTGTGCACATCACGTACCGGTAGTAACTATTCTGTTGACTCAATTATTCGACATGGAACAAAAACTATGGCACTATGTTTACTTTTAAATCGACTGGGAAGAGACTATGGGCCAAGTAATAGACACAATCATGCGGAAAGACAGACAGGCAGACCGAATGTAGCAGAAAGCATATCGTTGGGCAGACGGACAGATGGTAGCTTGTGGTATGACCAGAGAGGTGGTGGCCTTCACAATGCATAAAATTTAATTTGAATATGATTTGTTCGATTTGCTATAGCAAATATGAATTGTTTGTTATAAGTGTTCGAGAACATGGAAGACGAAAGAGGGGAAGGTTTTTAAATTTATTTAATCTACAATTGATTCGTTGATAACTACTCAAATTGATTTTGATTTAGTTTTTGATTTTCAAAGTGTTTGATTTTTGTTTTAATTTATGACCAGAATAATTTGTCACATAACTGAGAGTTTAACGAACTTTTATGCTTCATTCAATAAATTTTGTATTGTGTTGAAATATTGTAAGTAATTTAAGCAGAATTGGATATTTGTTTGCCAACAAAAAAAAAAAAAAAAAGATTTATGTAAGAAAGTTAATAATATTATGTTAAAAATTTTCCTTAAAACTACGAAATTTTCATTAACAAGTGAAAAAATAATTATGTTTAAATTTTTTTTTGAATTTGTCGAAAAACTATCTTCTTATTTTTGTGAGATCGGCGTCGTATCTGCATTTGTAAACAGTTTAGTTATAATTTTCTAATATTAATATAATTTTACTAAAATTTTGGGCGGATTCACTTTTTGAGTACAGAAGGTAAATTGCAGATATATATCTTCTCTCCTATTAACTTTAAATGAACAATTTCAACATTTAAGCTCCTAACTGGAACATGCATATATAGGAAGGATGACAATAGTAAGATTTCATGGCATTGAGGATTAGTAGTAGAAGGTAGAAGTAGAAGGAAATTCTTTCTAATTCATTAGATTTAATGTATATCTAAACAAAAAATATTCTACTAGAAGTGGACTTAATTTTCAAGTTATTTATAAATATTCTCTGTTTTGCGCAGTTGTCGCAATTTAAATTTACTAAATTTTGCTGTATGTAAAATACAGTAAGGACAAATAAAACAAGTATATATGACCGTAAGTTCGGCCAGGCCGAATCTTATGTACCCTCCACCATGGTGTGTACAAACTTCTACGAATGACTGTCATCCACAATCGAATTACTGGGGTTGTGGTATCTTAAAACTTCTTAACATCGTTTTTTAAATTGTGAGTTACTCCATACGTGGTATATATTAGACAAAAAAGTTATGTATAGATAAGTCTGGCTCTCAATTCGAGAGCCAGAATTGAAATGTGGGGGTCGCTTATATGGGGGCTATATAGAATTATGAACTTCATATGGACCAATTTTTGTGTGATTGGGGATCGATTTATCTGAGGGCTATATAACTATAGACCGATATGGACCTAGTTAGGCATGGTTGTTAACGGCCATATAATAGCACAGTGTACCAAATTTCAACTAACTCGGATGAAATTTGCTCCTCCTAGTGGCTCCAAAACCAAATCTCGAGATCGGTTTATATGGGGGTTATATATGATTATGGACTGATATGGACCACTTTTGGCATGGTTGTTAAATATCATATACTACCACCACGTACCAAATTTCAACCAGATCGGATGAATTTTGCACCGGAGGGGATCGGTTTTGTATGGGAGCTATATATAATTATGGACTGATATAAACCAATTTCTGCATGGTTGTTGGATACAATATACTAACATCACGTACCGAATTTCAACCGAATCGAATGAATTTTGGTCTTCCAAGGGGCTCCGGAGGTCAAATCTGGGGATCGGTTTATATGGGGCCTATATATAATTATTGACCGATTTCGACCAAATTTTGCATGAGGCCATATATTAACACCACGTACCAAATTTGAACTGAATCAGATGAATTTTGGTCTTCCAAGAGGCTCCAGAGTTCAAATATGGTGATCGGTTTATATGGCGGCTATATATAATTATGGAACGATGTTGACCAATTTTTGAATGGCCCTTACAGACCATATACTTACACCATGTACCAAATTTCAGCCGGATCGGTTGAAATTTGCTTCTCTTAGAGGCTCCGCAAGCCAAATCGGGGGATCGGTTTATATGGGGGCTATATATAATTATGGACCGATGTGGACTAATTTTTGTATGGTTGTTAGAGACCATATACTAGGTTAGGTTAGGTTAGGTGGCAGCCCGATGTTGCAGACTCACTTAGACTATTCAGTCCATTGTGATACCACATTGGTGAACTTCTCTCTTATCACTAAGTGCTGCCCGATTCCATGTTAAGCTCAATGACAAAGGACCTCCATTTTATAGCCGAGTCCGAACGGCGTTCCACATTGCAGTGAAACCACTTAGAGAAGCTTTGTAACACTCAGAAATGTCACCAGCATTACTGAGGTGGGATAATCCATCGCCGAAAAACTTTTTGGTGTTCGGTCGAAGCAGGAATCGAACCCACGACCTTGTGTATGCAAGGCGGACATGCTAACCATTGCACCACGGTGGCTCCCTACCATATACTAACACCATGTACCAAATTTCAGTCGGATCGGATGAAACTTGCTTCTCTTAGAGGATTCGCAAGCCAAATTTGGGGGTCCGTTTATATGGGGGCTATACGTAAAAGTTGACCGATGTGGCCCATTTGCAATACCCTCCGACCTACATCAATAACACATACTTGTGCCAAGTTTCAAGTCGATAGCTTGTTTCGTTCGGAAGTTAGCGTAATTTCAACAGACGGATGGACGGACGGACGGACATGCTCAGATCGACTCAGAATTTCACAACGACCCAAAATATATACATACTTTTTGGGGTCTTAGGGCAATATTTCGATGTGTTACAAACGGAATGGAAAAGTTAATATACCCCCCATCCTATGGTGGAGGGTATAAAAACGAAACATAACGTTTTAAAGGCAACACGTGTGTTTGAGTTTTTCTGTACAGTTTCAGTCGCCGTCGCGATTCGAAGAACTTTTTATTGCTGTAAAAAATTGACAAAAAAAACAATATTAAAAGGAAGCGTTGGTGCTCATAAGTAATATAAAATATTATAAAGTTATGTTCTTTACTGGTTGGACTATAATGCGGTTTTTAGTAAATGGGTTCATACATTTTGACCAATTAAGAATCAGGGGGAAAATCTAAAAGAAAAGTTACATGTATTTCATGGAAAAGTACACCCAGAGAAGGAATATGATCACCTCAACCATATTTCGAGAGCAAAATGTTATTTTATTATTACATGTAACATGTTTGCGACAACCATGTTATTTTCTCAAAAAGCATATATCTGACTTTGGCAATCATGTATATGTTTGCCGAGAAAACAACATTTTTGCAACAAAAATGTTCCATGGTCACCGTCCAAAAATAACATTCTGCTCACGAAACATGGTTGAGGTGATCATATTCCTTCTCTGCGTGTACATATTTTTCAATGTGGAAAAATATGTATACTTCATTTATAATATTAAAAACTCCATTTATATTATGTATATATTCGTAGCCAATGAAAACCTGTATTTTTTATTTCATGAATTGTTTTCATATAATTTATGAATCCCGTGTTGGGAAAATTTTTGTGAACACTATTCATAGAATAAATGTATTATTTTTTGCGTGTAGGTATATTAGTAAATTAATTTTATAATTATACCCTTCACCACTACTGTGGTACAGGGTATAATAAGTTTGTGCATTTGTATGTAACGCCAAGAAGGAGTAATCATATACCAACCTTTTAGTATACGGATCGGCTTAGAATTAAATTCTGAGTCGATTTATCGATGTCCGTCTGTCTGTTGGTGTATTTTTGTGTGCAAAGTACAGCTCGCAGTTTTAGTCGGATTGTACTAAAATTTGGCATAGGGTCCTGTTTCGTCTCAAAGACGATCCCTATTGATTTTGGAAAAAATCGGTTCAGATTTAGATATAGCTGCCATATATATTTTTCACCGATCTTATCATAAGTGGGGTGTATATCAACCGATCTTCCTCAAATTTCGTACATCCGAATATTTTATGAGTCTCGAAAAACTTGTATAATATCGGCTAAATCGGTTCAGATTTAGTTATAGCTCCCATATATAGCTTTCGCCCGATTTACACTCATTTGCCCATAGAGGCAAATTTTTTTGCTCCGATTTAGTTGAAATTTTGCATAGGGAGTAGAATTAGCATTGTAACTATGCGTGCCAAATTTGGTTGAAATCGGTTCAGATTTGGATATATTTCCCATATATAGCTTTCGCCCGATTTACACTCATATGACCACAGATGCCAATTTTTAACTCCGATTTAGTTGAAATTTTGCACAGGGAGTAGAATTAGCATTGTAGCTATGCGTACCAAATTTGGTTGAAATCGGTTCAGATTTGGATATATCTCCCATATATAGCTTTCGCCCGATTTACACTCATATGACCACAGAGGCCAATTTTTAACTCCGATATAGTTGAAATTTTGCACAGGGAGTAGAATTAGCATTGTAGCTATGCGTGCCAAATTTGGTTGAAATCGGTCCAGATTTAGATATATCTCCCGTATATAGCTTTCGCCCGATTTACACTCATATAACCACAGAGGCCAATTTTTAACTCCGATTTAGTTGAAATTTTGCACAGGGAGTAGAATTAGCATTGTTGCTATGCGTGCCAAATTTGGTTGAAATCGGTTCAGATGTAGATATAGCTCCCATATATAGCTTTCGCCCGATTTACACTCATATGACCACAGAGGCCAATTTTTAACTCCGATTTAGTTGAAATTTTGCACAGAGAGTAGAATTAGCATTGTTGCTATGCATGCCAAATTTGGTTGAAATCGGTTCAGATTTAGATATAGCTCCCATATATATGTTTTTCTGATTTCGACAAAAATGGTCAAAATACCAACATTTTCCTTGTAAAATCGCCACTGCTTAGTCGAAAAGTCGAAAAAATTACTCTAATTTTCCTAAACTTCTAATACATATATATCGAGCGATAAATCATAAATAAACTTTTTCGAAGTTTCCTTAAAATTGCTTCAGATTTAAATGTTTCACATATTTTTTACTAATATTGTGTTCCACCCTAGTGCATTAGCCGACTTAAATTTTGAGTCTATAGATTCTGTAGAAGTCTATCAAATTCTGTCCAGATCGAGTGATATTTAAATGTATGTATTTGGGACAAACCTTTATATATAGCCCCCAACACATTTCACGGATGTGATATGGTATCGAAAATTTAGATCTACAAAGTGGAGCAGGGTATAATATAGTCGGCCCCGCCCGACTTTAGACTTTCCTTACTTGTTACCAATTATTTAAATTCGCAAAAAATAACATCAACTGCGTTTTTTTGTATTCGCTTCAGGATTCTCTCTCAAATATTTAATTGCATGATAAATACGAGCAATTCGATAAATTACATTAGATATATTATTGACTTTATTTACGCTTGCACATCAAATGCAATTAAAAATGCGCTCTGGCAGTTTTAACCGCAGCACAGACATTGATTTCTTACTGTGGCAGTAGAAAGTTTTCCCTTCTACATGATAACCAATAATCGCGTGCCAATAGAAATTGTAGAGAGCAATGTTTACATTCCAAGTATATTAGGGTGTATGAGAAAAAAATTGAAAATTGCTTAGCATATATGAAGTGTATTCTCTCATATTCTAAATATTTTTCAGAGTAAGTGAGCTCAAACATTTTCCATATACTCTCTCCTGGTATTTAACAAGGTGGTATCTCTGAAACAGATGACAACATATTTTTGCTGAAATTATTCTCCAAATGGAAAAATATTGTTTTTGTAGAACTGACCTTACCACCCTGATTTTTTCAAATCCTAATGTATATGATTCTCTCGTTATTTTACCGCTTATAAATGCGATAATATATTTAAGAGCTAAATTGATGATTGTTGTAACTGCCGGTCTATTCCACATTAATTTAAGCTGAGTATTAGTTTTTTTTTGTTTGCATCAACAGATAAGTGAGTGGTTTACCGCTGTAATTAACAATGCTGGAGTAAAATCAAGATTTACAATTGCATTGGAATAAAATGCTACAAAAAACGATGTAATCTGTTATCACACGCTGTAATTAAATGTTTGTTCCCAACCCTTCCTTCTTTTTGCCTCATTAGGCATGTAGAGTAGTTGTGAAAATGAAATTCTGTCTGAATGAGAACTAAAAAGACTATCAAAGCAGAGCAAATGGCGTAGAGTGGAGATGCTCAATTTTATGACACGCTATGGGGGATGGTAAGTTTCCATGTCAAGAATTTGATAATTAATTAAAACAGCTTTTAAACAAACAAGAAGGGATTAAATTCATACGGAGCAACGTATATGATATCCTTAGCAAAGAGATAGTAATATTAGAAATAAGTCTTTGGGGTTATAAGAAAACAAATCTATACAACCGTATGGGGCTAAACGACACCACGTTATGGGCTTTAAACAACATTTCGTTTCATGTTCAGGCAAATCTGATGAAAATTGCTGCCTCTATTTCCACAAGTAGGAGACTACTCAAATCGATAGCTTTTATTTTTATGGTACCATAGGTCTTTAAATATTGAATATAATAACTTGGGATCTGGCAATTAATTAATTTAAACAGTGGTTCGATTGTTGTTTTTGAAATCGAAATTGTTAGCGATTCTGCATGAAGTTCTTGAGATCAGAAAGCTATTTGCAACCTTGAAAGCATATCAGAACAATGATTGAATCTATTTAATAGGATACCTTTGGAGTTTCGGTAACATTTCGTGACACTCGATGTTTTACATGGATTCATTGAAACATTCAAGAGATCTTATTTCTATAGAATATTTTGTCAAGATTTTGTTTCTACACAAAATTTTGTCAACATTGTATTTCTATAGAAAAATTTTCCAAATTTTATTTCTATAGAAAATATTGTCAAAATTTCATTTATATGGAAAATTTGGTAACAATTTTATTTCTATAGAAAATTTTGTCAAAATTTTATTTATTTCTATACAAAATTTTGTACAAATTTTATTTCTATACAAAATTTTGTACAAATTTTATTTCTATAGAAAATTTTATCGAAATTGTGTTTCTATAAACCATATTGTCAAAATTTTATTTCTATAGAAAATTTGGTCAAAATTTTCCCATTTTTGCTCCTATAGAAAATTTTGTCAAATTTTTATTCCTATAGGAAATTTTGTCAAATTTTTATTGTTATAGAAAATTTTGTCAACATTTTATTTCTGTAGAAAATTTTGTCAAAATTTCATTTATACTAAAAACAAAAATGTCAAAATGTTATTTCTATAGAGAATTTTGTAAAAATTTTATTTCTATAGAAAATTTTGTAAAAATTTTATTTTTTTATTTGTATAGAAAATTTAATTTCTTTGGTAAATTGTGTCATAATTTTATTTCCATAGAAAATTTTGTCCAGATTTTATTTCTATAGAAAATTTTGTCAACATTTTATTTTTATAGAAAATTTTGTCAAAATTTTATTTTTATAGAAACTTTTGTCAAAATTTTATTTATATAGAATATTTTGTCAAAATTTTATTTCTATAGAAAATTTTGTCATCGTTTCCATACAAAATTTTGTCAAAATTTTATTTTTTTTTCGAAAATTTTTTTATTTCTATAGAAAATTTTGTGAAAATTTTATTTCTAAGAAAATTTTGTCAAAATTCTATTTATATGGGGAAGTTTGTCAAAATTTTAGTTTTATGGAAAATTTTGTCGAAATTTTATTTGTATACAAGATTTTTATTTTTATAGAAAATTTTGTTAAAATTTAATTTCTATTGAACAATTTGTTATAATTTTATTTCTATAGAAAATTTGGCTAGATTTTATTTCTACAGAAAAATTTTTCAAAATTTTATTTCTAAAGACAATTTTATCAAACTTGCATTTCCATGAACTGTTTTGTCAAAATTTTATTTCCATACAAAATTTTGTAAAATTTTTATTTCTATAGAAAATTTTGTGAAAATTTTATTTCTAAGAAAATTTTGTCAAAATTTTATTTATATAGGAAAGTTTGTTAAAATTTTAGTTTTATGGAAAATTTTGTCGAAATTTTATTTGTAAACAAAATTTTTATTTTTATAGAAAATTTTGTTAAAATTTAATTCCTATTGAAAAATTTGTTATAATTTTATTTCTATAGAAAATTTGGCTAGATTTTATTTCTACAGAAAATTTTTTCAAAATTTTATTTCTAAAGACAATTTTATCAAACTTGCATTTCCATGAACTGTTTTGTCAAAATTTTATTTCCATACAAAATTTTGTCAAAATTTTATTTCCATACAAAATTTTGTCAAAATTTTATTTCCATACAAAATTTTGTCAAAATTTTATTTCCATACAAAATTTTGTAAAATTTTTATTTCTATAGAAAATTTTGTGAAAATTTTATTTCTAAGAAAATTTTGTCAAAATTTTATTTATATAGGAAAGCTTGTTAAAATTTTAGTTTTATGGAAAATTTTGTCGAAATTTTATTTGTATACAAAATTTTTATTTTTATAGAAAATTTTGTTAAAATTTAATTCCAATTGAAAAATTTGTTATAATTTTATTTCTATAGAAAATTTGGCTAGATTTTATTTCTATAGACAATTTTTTCAAAATTTTATTTCTATAGAAAATTTTATCAAATTTGTATTTCCATGAACTATTTTGTCAAAAATTTATTTCTATAGAAATTTTGTTAAAAATTGTATTTCTTAGAAAATTTTCTTAAAATTTCTCTAGAAGATTTTCTCATTTTGGTTCCTGTAGAAAATTTTGTACAAATTATATTTCTATAGAAAATTTTGTCAAATTTTTATTTTTATAGAAAATTTTGTCAACATTTAATTTTATAGAATTTTTTTATTTTTATAGAAAATTTAATTTTTTGGTAAATTTTGTCAAAATTTTATTTATAAAGAAAATTTGGTCAAAATTTTATTTTTATAGAAAATTTTGTCAAAATTGAATTTTTTAGAGACTATTGTCAAAATTTTATTTATATAGAAAATTTTGTCAAAATTTTATTTCTATATCAAATTTTGTCAGCACTTTATTTCCATACTAAATTTAGTCAAAATTTTATTTTTTAGAAAATGTTGTAAAGTTTTTATTTCCATAGAAATTTTTGTCAACATTTTATTTCTATAGAAAATTTTGTGAAAATTTTATTTTTATAGAAAATTGTGTCAATATTTTATTTTTATAGAAAATTTTTTATTATTTATTTATTTATTTATTTATTTATTTATTTATTTATTTATGAAACTTATAGTAAATATAAGAATAATAGAGAAAAATCTAGCATTAGCTACTTAGGCTATCAGCTAAAATATTTTTATTTTTATAGAAAATTTTGTCATAATTTTATTTCTATAGAAAATTTTGTCAAGATTTTATTTCTATAAAAAATTTTGTCAAAATTTTATTTCTAAGAAAATTTTGTCAACATTTTATTTCTATAGAAAATTTTGTCAAAATTTTATCTATATTTTAATTTATCTATAGAAAATTTTGTCAAAATTTTATTTCTATAGAAAATTTTGTCAAAATGGTATTTCTATAGAAAATTTTGTCAAAATGGTATTTCTATAGAAACTTTTGTTAAAATTTTATTTATATAGAAAATTTTGTCAAAATTTTATTTCTAAAGAAAATTTTGTCCTCATTTTATTTCCATACAAAATTTTGTAAAATTTTTATTCTAAAGAAAATTTTATCAAAATTTTATTTTTATAGAAAATTTTGTCAAAATTTTAGTTTTATAGAAATGTTTGTCGAAATTTTATTTGTATAGATATTTGTTTATTTTTATAGAAAATTTTGTCAAAATTTAATTTCTGTTGAAAATTATGTATTATGTATGTATTTATATAGAAAATTTGGCCAGATTTTATTTCTATAGACAAATTTGTCAAAATGTTATTTCTATAGAAAATTTTATCAAACTTGTATTTCTATAGACTATTTTGTTAAAATTTTATTTCTATAGAAATTTTGGTCAAAATTTTATTTCTTAGAAAATTTTCTTAAAATTTATTTCTCTAGAAAATTATCTCATGTTGGTTCCTATAGAAATTTTTTTACAAATATTATTTCTATAGAAAATTTTGTCAAATTTTTATTTTTATAGAAAATTTTGTCAAAATTTCATTTCTATAGAAAATTTTGTCAAAATGGTATTTCTGTAGAGAATTTTGTCAAAATTTTATTTCTATAGAAAATTTTGTCAAAATTTTAGTTTTATAGAAAACTTTTTTTATTTTTATAGAAAATTTAATGTTTTTGGTAAATTTTGTCCAGATTTTATTTTGTCAAAATTTTATTTCTTTAGTAAATTTTGTCAAAATTTAATTTCGATAGGAAATTTTGTCAACATTTTATTTCTGTTATTGTTGTTTTTTTTACTTCTATAGAAAATTTTGTCCAGATTTTATTTCTATAGAGAATTTTGTCAAAAATGTATTTTTAAAGAAAATTTTGTCAAAATTTTATTTCTATAGAGAATTTTGTCAAAATTGTATTTCTATAGAGAATTTTGTCAAAATGTATTTCTAAAGAAAATTTTGTCAAAATTTTATTTCTATATAGAATTTTGTCAAAATCTTATTTCTATAGAGAATTTTGTCAAAATCTTATTTCTATAGAGAATTTTGTCAAAAATGTATGTACTTGAAAAGAAAATTTTGTCTTTGCTACTTCATGAGTCACGAGAATTTCGTGTCACATGCACACCTCTAATACTAGCCATTGCAGCTTTGGAGTAATAAATTAACCGATCCCATATACAATGAAAATGGTTTGAACATTTCTATATAACATCTTTACATATGCTATCCATGGTTAAAGCCCATATTTCCTGCTTTTACTAAATTTATACATTACTGTTGGTTATGGATTTTGAAATTAAAAAGGATCATTAAATTTGTCAGATAAGCATATTGCTTAAAATTGATTATTAAAAGTTTTTTTGTTACGCGATTTTTTCTTCCTTACTTGTTTTTGGCAATGCATTAACATAAAATGCAATGTTTAACAAGAATTTTCGTTTTAAAATATTTTTATTAGGTGTTTGTTGTTTTTTTTTTTCTGTCATATTCTCATCCCAGTCAAGGCAATATAAATACCCACAAAATAATATCCGTTGATTTTGTCGACATCACTTGAGCATTTCTATGCAAAGTCACGATTTCTGTTCGCATACCAAGTGAAAAGAAGAAACACTTAAACGCATGAAATGATTTGTTTAGATTTCTATTAGGGTGGCGGAAGAGAAATCCCTAAGTAAGTAGATAAATTGAAAATTTTTTAAAGGATGGAGGCTAATCTCAGAGCACATAAAAATATATTTATGTAGGAGTCTACTTTGAGCTTTAAATAGAAAAGTGTTTTTCCGCTCACCATTCACAGTTACTTTACGATTCGCATTATTTTTGAAGAAGTACGATCATACCACCAACCCATAAAAATTCAACAATTCGCGAGGGTTGTTTGTTTGTAAGATGATTCATGGTTACATTTCGGTCTATACGATATCCCAGCAAAAAGTATTGCAAGTTGTTCGACAAGCATTACTTTTTTAATAGCATCTACTTAATTCCAATTTCAATGAAGTTCTTTTGAACCGGTCTTAGAAAATGCGCTATTTGGAAAAATTAAATAAAATCAACAAAAAGTAAAAAATATGTATAAAAATAGAATTAGAATTTCACCCGCGTACGGATTTGAACCTGTGCATGTTGACTTTTCCACTTCCATGGAAGTTCTTTTGAGATGGTTTTTCAAAATACTAGATTTTCAATATTTTATTGAGTTTAAATGGGAAAAAATATATTTCTACAAAAATATACGCCGAAAGTAACAAATTAAAATTGATGTAGCAAAGCATAAAAAAACAATCTTTTGATAAAATATTTGATTAAAAAAAAATATTGTCGCTGGTGAGATTTGAACCGATTGTCTTTATTTTTTCGTTCATACTAATAAAGAAGCATAATCTCGAGAAGCAGTTAGAATATTATGCATTTGTGTCATGTTACAATTATTTCACCAACATTTGAATTGACGTTTCGACGCTTCGTCCCAACAAAAAAAGTTTGAAGTTGTTCCACAAACATTTCTTTTAAAGCGCATCCCGGAATCCCCCATCGATTTTTTCAACTTCCGATGCAATCCTTTTGGATGGACAATCCCTTATCGATTTTTTTCCATTTCCGATGCAGTCCTTTTGGACATTTGAGTGAAAATTTAAGTTTTGTACAATTAAATTTAACAAAAAAAAAAAAAAATAGAAAATCTATAAAAAAGCAAAAAATAATAAAAAAAAATAAATTTTATTCCCGCTATGATTTAAATCTGTGCCGCTTTACTTTTTATACCCTTCACCACTACTGTGGTACAGGGTATAATAAGTTTGTGCATTTGTATGTAACGCCAAGAAGAAAAAGTCTGAGACCCATCGTTTAGTATACCGATCGTCTTAGAATTAAATTCTGAGTCGATTTAGCGATGTCCGTCTGTCTGTCTTCTGTCTGTCTTCTGTCTGTCTGTCTGTCTGTCCGTCTGTCTGTCTGTTGATGTATTTTTGTGTGCAAAGTACAGCTCGCAGTTTTAGTCCGATTGTCCTAAAATTTGGTATAGGGTCCTGTTTCGGCTCAAAGACGATCCCTATTGATTTATAAATAAAATAAAATCGGTTCAGATTTAGATATAGCTGCCATATATATTTTTCACCGATCTGGTCATAATTGGCGTGTATATCAACCGATCTTCCTCAAATTCCGTACATCCGAATATTTTATGAGTCTCGAAAAACTTGCAAAATATCAGCCAAATCGGTTCAGATTTAGATATAGCTCCCATATATAGCTTTCGCCCGATTTACACTCATATGACCACAGAGGCCAATTTTTTGCTCCGATTTAGTTGAAATTTTGCACAGGGAGTAGAATTAGCATTGTAGCTATGCGTGCCAAATTTGGTTGAAATCGGTTCAGATTTAGATATATCTCCCATATATAGCTTTCGCCCGATTTACACTCATATGACCGTAGAGGCCCATTTTTAACTCCGATTTAGTTGAAATTTTACACAGGGAGTAGAATTAGCATTGTAGCTATGCGTGCCAAATTTGGTTGGAATCGGTTCAGATTTAGATATAGCTCCCATATATATGTTTTTCTGATTTCGACAAAAATGGTCAAAATACCAACATTTTCCTTGTAAAATCGCCACTGCTTAGTCGAAAAGTTGTAAAAATGACTCTAATTTTCCTAAACTTCTAATGCATATATATCGAGCGATAAATCATAAATAAACTTTTGCGAAGTTTTCTTAAAATTGCTCCAGATTTAAATGTTTCCCATATTTTTATTTTTTACTAACATTGTGTTCCACCCTAGTGCATTAGCCGACTTAAATTTTGAGTCTATAGATTTTGTAGAACTCTATCAAATTCTGTCCAGATCGAGTGATATTTAAATGTATGTATTTGGGACAAACCTTTATATATAGCCCCAACACATTTGATGGATGTGATATGGTATCGAAAATTTAGATCTACAAAGTGGTGCAGGTATAATATAGTCGGCCCCGCCCGACTTTAGAATATCCTTACTTGTTTACTTCTATGGAAGTTCTTTTGAGAAGATTTTTCAAATTACGAAAACTTTTAATTTTTTGTTGATTTTTAATGGAAAAATATATTTATACAAAAATGTATGCCGAAAATAACAAAATAAAAACGATGTATAACATAAAAAATAATTTGTTAGAAAAATATTTGAGAATATTCGCCGCTGGTGAGATTTGAACCATCGTTCTTTAGTTTTTCATTCATAATAATGAAGAACACCAAAGGAAGTAGTTACAATATCATGCCGTGGTGTCACATTGGGTTCGTATCACAAACATTTGAATAGACGCTTTGATGAATCGTCTTCAATGGAGTTTGTGGCTGAGTGTGCCGAATCGTTTTGTTCTGGTGATGAACCAAGCTTGCAATACTTCCGTATCACAAATTGTGGATCCAAACTACTTTTTTGGAAGCTTTTTTTTGCTGTAGTGTTCATTTGTATTTGTGGCTGGGTGTTCTGTTATAGTGCCAAAAACCCAGGTTCAACTCTCGGTCAGAGCGAAAAAGTTTTTCAAATTGTAAAAATTGGAAAATTTGAATATAAAGTATAATAAACAAATATATACGGCCGTAAGTTCGGCCAGGCCGAATCTTATGTACCCTCCACCATGGATTGCATAGAAACTTGTACTAAAGACTGTCATCCACAAAGGAATTACTTGGGTTGTGGTAAAGAGCCAGAAATGAAATATGGGGGTCGCTTATATGGGGGCTATATACAATTATGAACTTGATATGGACCAATTTTTGTGTGATTGGGGATCGATTTATCTGAGGGCTATATATAACTATAGACCGATATGGACCTACTTAGGCATGGTTGTTAACGGCCACACACTAGAACAATGTACCAAATTTCAACTGACTCTGATGAAATTTGCTCCTCCAAGAGGCTCCAACCAAATCTCGGGATCGGTTTATATGGGGGCTATATATGATTATGGACTGATATGGACCACTTTTGGCATGTCTGTTAAATATCATATACTACCATCACGTACCAAATTTCAACTAGATCGGATGAATTTTGCTTCTCCAAAAGGCACCGGAGGTCAAATCTGGTGATCGGTTTATATGGGGGCTATATATAATTATGGACCGAGGTGGACCATTTTTTGCATGGTCATCAGAGACCATATACTAACACCATGTACCAAATTTTAGCCGGATCGGATGAAATTTGCTTCTCTTAGAGGCTCCGCAAGCCAAATCGGGGGATCTGTTTATATAGGGGCTATATATAGTTATGGACCGATGTGGGCCAATTGTAGCATGGTTGTTAGAGACCATGTGCCAAATTTCAGATGGATCGGATGAAATTTGGTTCTCTTAGAGTCCCCGCAAGCCAAATTTGGTTGTCCGTTTATATGGGGCCTATACGTAAAAATGGACCGATATGACCCATTTGCAATACCATCCGACCTACATCATACTTGTGCCAAGTTTCAAGTCGGTAGCATGTTTCGTTCGGAAGTTAGCGTGATTTCAACAGACGGACGGACAGACGGTCGGACATGCTCAGATCGACTCAGAATTTCACCACGACCCAGAATATACTTTATGGGGTCTTAGGGAAATATTTCGATGTGTTACAAACGGAATGACATAGGATGGGGGGTAGCAAAATATTGATAAAAATAAAAAGTGAAATTGGTGATTTTTATACCCTGCGCCACACTGTGGAACAGGGTATTATAAGTTAGTGCATATGTTTGCAACACCCAGAAGGAGACGAGATAGACACATGGGGTCTTTGGCAAAAATGCTCAGGGTGGGCTCCTGAGTCGATATAGCCATGTTCGTCTGTCCGTGAACACATTTTTGTAATCAAAGTATAGGTCGCAGTTTTAGTCCAATCGACTTCAAATTTGGCACAAGTATGTGTTTTGGATCAGAATAGAACCCAATTGATTTTGGAAGAAATCGGTTCAGATTTAGATATAGCCCCCATATATATTTCGCCCGATATAGACTTATATGGCCCCAGAAGCCATAGTTTTACCCTAATTTGCTTAAAATTTTGAAATCGGTTCAGATTTAGATATAGCTCCCATATATATCTTTCGCCCGATATGGACTAATACGGTCCCAGAAGCCATAGTTTTACCCTAATTTACTTAAAATTTCGCACAAGAAGAACAATTAGTACTATAGTCAAGTGTGCCAAATTTTATTGAAATCGGTTCAAATTTAGATATAGATATAGCTCCCATATATATCGTTCGCCCGATTTACACCCATGTGACCACAGATGCCAATTTTTTGCTCCGATTTGGTTGAAATTTTGCACAGGGAGTAGAATTAGCATTGTATCTATACGTGCCAAATTTGGTTGAAATCGGTTCAGGTTTACATATAGCTCCCATATATAGCTTTCGCCCGATTTACACTCATGTGACCACAGATGCCAATTTTTTGCTCCGATTTAGTTGAAATTTTGCACAGGGAGTAGAAGTAGCATTGTAGCTATGCGTGCCAAATTTGGTTGAAATCGGTTCAGATTTAGATATAGCTCAGATATATAGCTTTCGCCCGATTTACACTCATATGACCACAGATGCCAATTTTTTGTTCCGATTGAGTTGAAATTTTGCACAGGGAGTAGAATTCGCATTGTAGCTATACGTGCCAAATTTGGTTGAAAGCGGTTCAAATTTATATATAGCTCCCATATATATGTTTTTCTGATTTCGACAAAAATGATCAAAATACCAAAATTTTCCTTGTAAAATCGCCACTGCTTAGTCGAAAAGTTGTAAAAATGACTCTAATTTTCCTAAACTTCTAAGCGAAGTTTCTTTAAAATTGCTTCAGTTTTAAATGTTTCCAATATTTTTTTACTAACATTGTGTTTCACCCTAGTACATTAGCCGACTTAAATTTTGAGTCTATAGATTTTGTAGAAGTCTATCAAATTCTGTCCAGATCGAGTATGTATTTGGGACAAACCTTTATATATAGCCCCCAACACATTTGACGGATGTGATATGGTATCGACAATTTAGATTTACAAAGTGGTGCAGGGTATAATATAGTCGGCCCCGCCCGACTTTAGACTTTCCTTACTTGTTTTTTACTAACATTGTGTTTCACCCTAGTGCATTATCCGACTTAAATTTTGAGTCTATAGATTTTGTAGAAGTCTATCAAATTCTGTCCAGATCGAGTATGTATTTGGGACAAACCTTTATATATAGCCCCCAACACATTTGACGGATGTGATATGGTATCGAAAATTTAGATCTACAAAGTGGTGCAGGGTATAATATAGTCGGCCCCGCCCGACTTTAGACTTTCCTTACTTGTTTGCTTTTTAATTTCTTCATTTAAATGAACTTTCAAGGCACAACTTCTAAAGCAATTCAAAGGATCCGAAAATGAAACACCTCCGCCCTACGACTATCCCATGTAAAATTCATTGGGGATGCTCCAAGTCGGTACTATTTCCGGATTACAAGTTGGGGATTCAAACTACTTTTTTGGAAGCTCTGTTGTACTGGGATGTTTTACAGTTAAACAAAACACAAAACGGGCGTCAGCTGTTTGAACCAGGGTTACGAAAAAGATAATAACTAAAATTTCACCCTTTGGTTCCCCAACATGAATGTCACACTTCTCATTTAATTCGATTCGATTGAGTATCATTATCGTAATGCCGTTGCAGCGAAATTGAAATGCTGATATAAGTTTAAAGTACCTTGCTCTCCACAGTATTGACGTTGCGAAAAATTTTAATTTCGAAACTGAATAGAAAAATATACGAAATTTGTTTTTAGTGTTTTTCTCAGGCTTTTAATGTACATACATAGAGAACACGTTTCCTTACTCTCATGCCAAATGAATTATTGTAAGGAAGTTATTGCTTTTGCTTTTATAACCTAAAGATATCTGATAACCGACATTTTCCAATGTTACTTTAGGACCATTGATTATTCGAGATTCCCAATTGGAGGACAATGAATTTACTGCCTTGTTCCTTTAACACCCACTGGATCTTATGCCAATATTGCAAAATTGTAATAAAAATAAATATCCAAAGTGTTTTGATTTATTTGTCAATGTTTATTTTTATTTGTCAATTTTGTTTATTTTTTGTTTTTTGTATTACTTATAAAGTATGTTTAAATGTCAAGGAATTGCAATATTTACTAATCATATTGATTTAGCATTGCATTTGATGGCGCTCCATTCATTATTCACTCCGTATATTTTGTGGGCAAGTGCTTTGAAGTACCATAGAATATCTTGAGTATCTGATATTGTTATTTTGTTTCTTTTTTATAATGAAAATAATGTTTTTCAATTTGATAAGATAAAAGATTAATTAATGACTATTGTAATGAAGACATATTTTGAGACATTCTACGAAACTAGTAAGTATATAATGCGTCTAAAGTTTTGAGTACTACTAAATTCAATTTTTAATATTTGAAGAAAAGTTTAATATAATATAGGCTCTAGTAGACAAGTCAGGAGATCGTTTGAGTATCTGATTTGAGTATATGAAGACTATACAAAAAAGTAGTCCGAAGATTCAAGCCGATATTTTGATATTTTCACATTATAAAATAGTAGAAATTTGGCTTCCAACTTTTGAGATTATTGAAAACTCGAGATTTTGCTATGAGCTAGTTATTGTACCTTTCACCATATTGGTATCAGACCCCATTAAGCATGTATGTATATTCTTGGTCCTGGTGAATATCTGGTGAATTTTAGCCATGTCCGTCCGTACATCTGTTGAATCACGTTAACTTCCGAACGGAACAAGTGATCGGCTTGAATCTTCGGGACTATTTTTTTGTATAGTCGTCATATACATAAATCAGATACTCAAACGATTCCCGGTCTTGCCTACAGGAGCCTCCTGGAAGAGCATGTTAGTATATGTCTTATAATAACCATGCAAAAATTGGTCCATATCGGTCCATACTTATATATAGAAACTGATCCCCAGATGTTACTTCTGGAGCCTCTTTGAGAAGCAAATTTCACCAATCCAAATTAAATTGTAACAGGTTGGCTGATAAGTCCCCTGTCTAACAAAGAAAAACATAAAATTCGTTTTTATTATTCAACATAGTTCCCTTCAAGAGCGATACAACGATTATAACGACCTTCCAATTTTTTGATGCCATTTTGATAGTACACCTTTGGTTTTGCCTCAAAAGAGGTTTCAGTTTCGGCGATTACATCTTCATTGCAGCCAAATTTTTCCAGTCCAAATGAAATTGTAACAGGTTGACTGATAAGTCCCCGGTCTAACAAAGAAAGACATTTTTTGTCAAAATTCGTTTTTATTATTCAACATAGTTCCCTTCAAGAGCGATACAACGATTATAGCGACCTTCCAATTTTTTTGATACCATTTTGGTAGTACTCCTTCCGTTTTGCCTCAAAATAGGCCTCAGTTTCGGCGATCACCTCTTCATTGCAGCCAAATTTTTTCCCTGCGAGCATCTTTTTGAGGTCTCAGAACAAGAAAAAGTCTCTGGGGGCCAGATCTGTAGAATACGGTGGGTGGGGAAGCAATTCGAAGCACAATTCATGAATTTTTGCCATCGTTCTCAATGACTTGTGGCACGGTAAGTTGTCTTGATGGAACAACACTTTTCTTCTTCATATGGGACCGTTTTGCCGCGATTTCGACCTTCAAACGCTCCAATAACGCCATATAATAGTCACTGTTTTTCTGGTTTTTCCCTTCTCAAGATAATCGATAAAATTTATTCCATGAGCATCCCAAAAAACAGAGGTCATTACTTTGCCAGCGAACTTTTGAGTCTTTCCACGCTTCGGAGACGGTTCACCGGTCGCTGTCCACTCAGCCGACTGTCGATTGGACTCCGGAGTGTAGTGATGGAGCCATGTTTCAACCATTGTCACATATCGACGGAAAAACTCGGGTGTACTACGAGCTAACAGCTGCAAACACCGCTCAGAATCATCAACACGTTGTTGTTTTTGGACAAATGTGAGCTCGCGCGGCATCCATTTTGCACAGAGCTTCCGCATATCCAAATATTGATGAATGATATGACCAACACGTTCCATTGATATCTTTAAGGCCTCTGCTATCTCGATCAACTTTATTTTACGGTCATTCAAAATCATTTTGTGGATTTTTTTTGATATTTTCATCGGTAACCACCTTTTTCGGGCGTCCACTACGTTCGCCGTCCTCCGTGCTCATTTCACCACGCTTGAATTTTGCATATCAATCAGTTATTGTTGAGTTCCCTGGAGCAGAGTCCGGAAACTCATTATCAAGCCAAGTTTTTGCTTCCACCGTATTTTTTCCTTTCAGAAAACAGTATTTTATCAAAAGACGAAATTCCTTTTTTCCATTTTTTTCACAATAACAAAAGTTGCTTCACAAAAGACGCTCTATCTCACAAACTAATTGACTTACAGACGTCAAATTTTGACACGAATCATTTGAAGGTTGGTACTATATAAACATTTACTAGCGACGCCATCTATATGTCAGACCGGGGACGTATTGCCAACCTGTTACTTGATGTTTATATAAGCCTTGTAACAACCATGCATCATATACTGGTCCAGATTTATATATATAGCCCCATATAAATCGACTTATAGAGCCTCCTGGAAGAGCAAGTTTCATCAGATCCGGTTGAATATACTCTCTAATAATCATGGAGAAATTTCTTCATATCGGTCCATAATTATGTGTATCCCCCATTCAAGGGGAAATTTCAAAAATTAATTCTAATCCATTCCATCGGCTGACTGGTACTTATTGTTGAGGTTTTCTGAGACCTTAGGCCCTACATTTCCACACTGAATACTTGCTATCTAAAGTTTCCTCACTGAGTTATACGGATCCAAAGTTCTATCACTGAATTTTTTCGGATCTACAGTTTCTCTAATGAGTTCTCAGATTTACTTTTCCATTACTGAGCTCTTAGGATCCATAACTGAGTTTTTGAATTAAAGTTCCACCGATGAGTTCTTCGGAACTACATAACGGATATATACAACTATAATTGTATACAGTTTCCACTCAAAGGGGAAGCCTGGATAATTAATCCTCAACCATTCCATCGGCTGAGTGATACTTATTGTTGATGTTTTGTATTGAAATTCAGACTGGGAAGGAGACAAAAAAGGGACTTGGATCATAACAGCATCATTCTGTTTGATGTTGAAAGCTTAACATTCGGCTCTACATTTCCAGTTCTTCAGATTAACATTTTCATTACTGAGGTCTATGGATCTACAGTTTCATCATCTTTTGTAATGAAAGGTAGACCCGGAAAAGAGACAACAAGAGAAAAATCTTTACTACCGAATTTCATGGCGATCAGATTAGAATTGATGGAAATACGGGAAAATAGATTTCAAGCCTTCTTTGATAATAATAACCGACAGACATAGTTAGATAAATAAACCAGATAATTCGCAGTCGATCAGTTTATAATGAAAGGTCGACGACCAATATTTATTTATTATTTGGATTTCAATGTTCTCTTTAATATACAGGGTGGTTAAATTGTAAGGGCCGATGTTGAATGTGAACCACACCTAAACGCCAAGTTTTTTTCCCGAATTTTATTTGACATTTCTCTATTTCAGACTTACTCAATTTGAACCATGGACGTTGTGAATGGGCAGAATGGTTCCAAGAAATGGCAACAGTGGATTATTAATTTTCGAAGAAAATCATCTTCAGTGATGAGGCACATTTTCACCTCAGTGGATTCGCCAATAAACAGAATTGCCGCATTTGGGCGAATGAGAATCCAAGAGTGATTGTCGAAAAACCAATGCACCCACAAAGAATGACTGTTTGGTGCGGTTTATGGGCTGGCGGCATCATCGGGCCGTATTTTTTCCAAAATGAGGCCGGTCAGGTAGTTACTGTGAATGGTGTTCGCTATCGTGAGATGATAACGAAATTTTTATGGCCCGAATTGGAAGATATGGATGTGGACGATATGGGGTTACAGCAGGACGGTGCCACTTGCCACACAGCTAACGAAACAATGGCTCTTTTGCGCAGCAAATTCAATGGCTATGTTATCTCACGTAATGGCGATGTCAATTGGCCGCCAAGATCATGTGATTTGACACCGTTGGACTTTTTTCTTTGGGGTTATTTGAAAGAAAAGGTGTACGTCGATAAGCCAACAACAATTCAAGAGCTAAAGGATGAGATAATTCGGCACATTAACGGCATAGAACCTCCATTATGCCTCAGCGTCATCGAAAATTTGGACCATCGGATGAAGGTGTGCCACCGAGGTCGCGCCGTCCATTTGGCCGATATTTTGTTCCATACATAATTGAGTAATACCAATATATCATAATAAAATAAAATTACAATAATTTCCTAAATAGTTTGTGTTTTATTCAAAATCAACATCGGCCCTTGAAATTTTAACCACCCTTTATAAAGAGAATATTGAAATTTCATAGAATATTTTTGCAGCTATCTGACTGATTTTAAATTCGCCCAAAATCACTAACTAGATAGGGTTGCGGTTGTACAAAATATGTGTTTATTTTGAATTTCATTATTTACTTTATACATTTAGTTCATTGCAATTTTTAGGATAAAACTCAACAAGGGTATTATTACAAAAATTGAGCTCTCGCTATAGGCAAATGAAGCTGAATTTTTGCCGCCATCATTTCCTTTTGGTGATGTGGAAGGATTACGAATCCATTTAACATATTTGGCAACATTGGTATAGACACCAGGATATTTAGCCTTAGCACATTGTTCACCAAACGAAACAATGCCCGCCACTTTATTGTCACATACCAAGGGACCACCAGAGTCACCGTTACATGCATCACGTTCCCCTAAATCTAAATATCCAGCACATAGCATGCCATCCATTATTTGCCATTTTCCCTTGTAATTTTGTGCACAAATGGTATGATTTACAATGGGAACTTCGACGATTCGTAGGTTTGCAGAAAAGGTACGCTATGGAGAGAAAAGCAAAAACTGATATAAATTGTTTGCTGGGTGGCTTATTTTGAATTATTCCTACATTTTCAGTTACACCCCAACCTGTTACGGTACACTTGGTTCCAATGGGAATCTGAGGATCTTCATTCAATTCAATTTCCATGGCCCTTGTATAATTTTCAGGAATCGATTGATTAAGAACTAATACAGCAACATCATCCTTAAAGGTGTCTGGATCGAAACCTGGTGCCGTGTAAACTTCACGAATGGTAAAATTTAGAGCATCGATTTGTTTGCTAATATGTAGACTGCCTACAGAGACTATCATTTTCTTGGGATTGCGATATTTCAAATAGGCATAACTGAAGTAAAAGGGGAGTAGTAGTTAGTTATAGATTTTTAAGTGATATTAAAATGCCATAATAATTGAATTAAATATATTTAAAAATATTAAATGGTATTAAAATTTTTTAAATAAAAAACAAGTAAGGAAAGTCTAAAGTCGGGCGGGGCCGACTATATTATACCCTGCACCACTTTGTAGATCTAAATTTTCGATACCATATCACATCCGTCAAATGTTTTGGGGGCTATATATAAGGGTTTGTCCCAAATACATACATTTAAATACCACTCGATTTGGACAGAATTTGATAGACTTTTACAAAATCTTTAGACTCAAAATTTAAGTTGGCTAATGCACTAGGGTGGAACACAATTTTAGTAAAAACCAGTAAGGAAAGTCTAAAGTCGGGCGGGGCCGACTATATTATACCCTGCACCACTTTGTAGATCAAAATTTTCGATACCATATCACATCCGTCAAATGTGTTTGGGGCTATATATAAAGGTTTGTCCCAAATACATACATTTAAATATCACTCGATCTGGAAGAATTTGATAGACTTCTACAAAATCTATAGACTCAAAATTTAAGTCGGCTAATGCACTAGGGTGGAACACAATGTTAGTAAAAAAATATGGGAAACATTTAATCTGAAGCAATTTTAAGGAAACTTTGCAAAAGTTTATTTATGATTTATCGCTCGATATATATGTATTAGAAGTTTAGGAAAATTAGAGTCATTTTTACAACTTTGCGACTAAGCAGTGGCGATTTTACAAGAAAATTGTTGGTATTTTGACCATTTTTGTCGAAATCAGAAAAACATATATATGGGAGCTATACCTAAATCTGAACCGATTTCAACCAAATTTGGCACGCATAGCTATAATGCTAAATCTACTCCCTGTGCAAAATTTCAACTAAATCGGAGTTAAAAATTGGCCTCTGTGGTCATATGAGTGTAAATCGGGCGAAAGCTATATATGGGAGATATATCCAAATCTGAACCGATGTCAACCAAATTTGGCACGCATAGTTACAATGCTAATCCTACTCCCTGTGCAAAATTTCAACCAAATCGGAGTTAAAAATTGGCCTCTTTGGGCAAATGAGTGTAAATCGGGCGAAAGCTATATATGAGAGCTATATCTAAATCTGAACCGATTTGGCTGGTATTTTGCAAGTTTTTCGAGACCCATAAAATATTCGGATGTACGGAATTTGAGGAAGATCGGTTGATATACACGCCAATTATGACCAGATCGACGAAAAATATATATGGCAGCTATATCTAAATCTGAACCGATTTTTTCCAAAATCAATAGGGATCGTCTTTGAGCCGAAACAGGACCCTATACCAAATTTTAGGACAATCGGACTAAAACTGCGAGCTGTACTTTGCACACAAAAATACATCAACAGACAGACAGACAGACGGACAGACAGACAGACAGACGGACATCGCTAAATCGACTCAGAATTTAATTCTAAGCCGATCCGTATACTAAAAGGTTGGTCTATGATTACTCCTTCTTGGCGTTACATACAAATGCACAAACTTATTATACCCTGTACCACAGTAGTGGTGAAGGGTATAAAAATATGGGAAACATTTAAATCTGAAGCAATTTTAAATCTGAAGCAAAACTTGGCAAAAGTTTATTTATGATTTATCGCTCGATATATATGTATTAGAAGCTTAGGAAAATTAGAGTAATTTTTACAGCTTTTCGATTAAGCAGTGGCGATTTTACTAGGAAAATGTTGGTATTTTCACCATTTTTGTCGAAATCAGAAAAACATATATATGGGAGCTATACCTAAATCTGAACCGATTTCAACCAAATTTGGCACGCATAGCTATAATGCTAAATCTACTCCCTGTGCAAAATTTCAACTAAATCGGAGTTAAAAATTGGCCTCTGTGGTCATTTGAGTGTAAATCGGGCGAAAGCTATATATGGGAGCTATATCTAAATCTGAACCGATTTCAACCAAATTTGACACGCATAGCTATAATGCAAATTCTACTCCCTGTGCAAAATTTCAACTAAATTGGAGCAAAAAATTGGCCTCTGTGGGCAAATAAGTGTAAACCGGGCGAAAGCTATATATGGGAGCTATATCTAAATCTGAACCGATTTGGCTGATATTTTGCAAGTTTTTCGAGACTCATAAAATATTCGGATGTACGGAATTTGAGGAAGATCGGTTGATATGCACGCCAATTATGACCAGATCGGTGAAAAATATATATGGCAGCTATATCTAAATCTGAACCGATTTTTTCCAAAATCAATAGGGATCGTCTTTGAGCCGAAACAGGACCCTATACCAAATTTTAGGACAATCGGACTAACACTGCGAGCTGTACTTTGCACACAAAAATACATCAACAGACAGACAGACAGACAGACAGACGGACAGACATACAGACAGACAGACGGACATCGCTAAACCGACTCAGAATTAAATTCTAAGACGATCGGTATACTAAACGATGGGTCTCAGACTTTTCCTTCTTGGCGTTACATACAAATGCACAAACTTATTATACCCTGTACCACAGTAGTGGTGAAGGGTATAAAAATAATAATTCAATTCATTTTTGTATATCAACCGATCTTCCTAAAATTCAGTACATCCGAGTATTTTATGAGTCTCGCAAAACTTGCGAAATATTAGCCAAATCGGTTCAGATTTAGATATAGCTCCCATATATAGCTTTCGCCCGATTTACACTCAAATGACCACAGAAGCCAATTTTTTGCTCCGATTTAGTTGAAATTAGCATTGTAGCTATGCGTGCCAAATTTGGTTGTAATCGGTTCAGATTTAGATATAACTCCCATATATAGCTTTCGCCCGATTTACACTCAAATGACCACAGAGGCCAATTTTTAACTCCGATTTAGTTGAAATTTTGCACAGGGAGTAGATTTAGCATTATAGCTATGCGTGTCGAATTTGGTTGAAATCGGTTCAGATTTAGATATAGCTCCCATATATAGCTTTCGCCCGATTTACAGTCAAATGACCACAGAGGCCAATTTTTTGCTCCGATTTAGTTGGAATTTTGCACAGGGAGTATAATTAGCATTGTAGCTATGCGTGCCAAATTTGGTTGAAATCGGTTCAGATTTGGATATATCTCCCATATATAGCTTTCGTCCGATTTACACTCATATGACCACAGTGGCCAATTTTTAACTCCGATTTAGTTGAAATTTTGCACAGGGAGTAGAATTAGCATTGTAGCTATGCGTGCCAAATTTGGTTGACATCGGTTCAGATTTAGATTTAGCTCCCATATATATTTTTTTCTGATTTCGACCAACATTTTCCTTGTAAAATCGCCACTGCTTAGTCGAAAAGTTGTAAAAATGACTCTAATTTTCCTAAACTTCTAATACATATATATCGAGCGATAAATCATAAATAAACTTTTGCGAAGTTTCCTTAATAAATGTTTCCCATATTTTTTTTACTAAAATTGTGCTCCACCCTAGTGCATTAGCCAACTTAAATTTTGAGTCTATAGATTTTGTAGAAGTCTATCAAATTCTGTCCAAATCGAGTGATATTTAAATGTATGTATTTGGGACAAACCTTTACATATAGCCCCCTACACATTTGACGGATGTGATATGGTATCGAAAATTTAGATCTACAAAGTGGTGCAGGGTATAATATAGTCGGCCCCGCCCGACTTTAGACTTTCCCTACTTGTTTTATTTGCATAATAGAAATATTTTTTTTTAAGGTTTGGACAAACAAAAAATCAATAAATTATTGGAATAGATTTATTTTATTTATTTTAATTGTAACGGTAAGTGATTCAAGGAATTTAATATTAATTTAATTACACCCAAAGAAATTTGTTAGTAGGGGCAGCAGAAAAGTCTGCTAAAACAGCAGAAAGTCTGCTGAAAAAGGGACAGCAGTCACTGTTTGCTGAAATAGCAAATATTTCCTGCTATTTTTGAAGCTAGATTACTCTAAAACATGTTTTAATTTGGCTAAAATAAAAAAAAAATGTCAAATTAGGAGCTATCCTAACATAATTAAAAAAAATATTTTATGAATATCTATCGTATTTGACCAAAAATCTGAATATTTATAAAATTGAGGCATAACAGCAAACAAAATGTTTGCTGATCGTATTTAGGAGCTTGTAAGTATATTACAGTGCAAAAATACACCAAAAACTACTTTTGGTTCTTAAATATGCTTTGGGGAAAAAATTATAACCTAAAAATTTTATAAATTGTTGTTCATTAGGCCCTGAAGTACAAAAATATAACAGCAGACATCGATTGCTGTTTTTAGCAGACTTTTTTCTATGAGTGTAGTATTTAACTTCAAATTACATCATCATTCATCAATTGAAAATTAATTAAATAAATCAATTAAAACGTTTAATTTTCATTTGCATAATTTAAATAAATCAAAAATGTATATTAAACTATTTATTATTATTTAAAAAATTATTAGTATCGATTTATTAATTATTAAAATTAATTAAAATCAATTAAAACAAAAAATTATTTTTTAATTAAATAAAATGTATATTAAACTATTTATTATTATTTAAAAAATTATTAGTATCGATTTATTAATTATTAAAATTAATTAAAATCAATTAAAACAAAAAATTATTTTTAAATTAAATAATTTAATTTTTTACTTCCACAGTTTTAATTAACTTTTGATGTTTATTTCAAACCAAAAATAATCAAAAAAATATTGGCAATTATTAACACTGAATTAAATTAGTGATAAAGGCAAACATACACTCAAAACAAAGTGAACTCTCTATTATGTTTGGAGAAAGTTTCCTCTACTCTAATAATTTTTTGTGTACGTTAGTTAAATGAACTAAAACCGAGGAAAAAATATACACAAATGAAGGGTAAAGATTAACTAAATTCGTGTCTTCCACAAAATAGTTCAATATTTCTTTAAATTTGTAAATGTTACTACAAATGCGTTCATCATGAACTTCGTATGTCACTAAAGACATTCCTGCAATTTTGAACTCCAATTTTTTCCTTCAAACTACAAAATTTTCTTTAACAAGTGAACAAACTTAATTATGTCTAATAAATTTTCTTGAATTTGTCGAAAAATATTTACTTATTTTTATGACATCGGCATGATGCCAGCGTTTGTTATACTGTTTAGTTAAAATTTTCTAAAAATATTCAAAATTTTCTAAAATTAAGCGAAATTTTTCTTCCTGGTGGGTTCACTGTTTTTTTCAGTGTAGTATATCCTCAGAACTCATCATCTTAAGAATCGTCTCACTTACTCATACATACAATGCGATGCCGTCAGGACTTGATTGGGGGAAATTAAAGAACCACCACATAAATGGTATGTTTCCTTTCCATCTCTTGTTTTTTGCCTCAGTGAAACCTGCCAACGAGGATTATCCCAGGTAACTACAGTACCATTAACTATACGCGATTCTAAATCGGCCGGTAGACTATAGGTCGATGTGAAATATTGTAATAAGGATAAAAATCCCAGAACTCCTTGAGTTTGTAGCCACATGTTTTTTTTCTTATTTCTTCTATTATTTTCACCGCTATAGAGTCAATGACTTCAAATTTACACTACACCGTTCAATTGATAGTCTTAAAGTATTTATATTAATTATACAGAAAAATTTTCGATAGTTTTATTTATCGTTCTTATTACGTTTTAAAACAATTAAAAATAAAAATTCACTGAAATCAGAAGTACTTAATTTATTACAGAAATGGTTGCTCTTCATATTGAAAAAGATATGACATTAATTTGTGGCAAGTGTATTATCGCACAGTGGGTGGTTTTATTTATATATTATTTTGAGTTGAAGAAATATCCTAGACCCATAGAAAAAATCATAAACGGTGTGCATGTTTCAAAACGATCCGGTCGACGGAGTTGTCATATGAATGTTTAACGAATATTTTAAGATTTTTCATGGTCAAACAAAAACGAAAGCCTTTAAGAAATCGTGAACGAAATCGTGCCGTTAAGAAATCGTGAACGAAACTGTGAATACTCCGTTTCAAATTTTCGAGAACGTTTCCGTTTCATTTTGTTACCGTCAAAATGTTATTTTATAAAATGCAAATTTGACCCAAAATACCACAATATTTCAAATTTCATGATGAAATTTGAATGAAAATTGCGGTTACCACAGAGTGTTGAAAACTCGAACTTTAAAATTAATGTTGACTGATAAGGAGCGGAAATTAAAAATGAGAGATTTTTTCAAATTCTCTGTTCGAAAATTTTTAATTATCGATATGCCCAAAGTGTCAATTTTGCACCACTTCCGGATCGAAAAAAGAACATGTTCATTACTTTTTTGGCGACGCTTTTTTTGCTGGGATGTTCGACTGTTCAAAACACCAAAAAATTAATTAAATTAATTGATCCAATTAATTTTTTAATTGAAATGTCTTCAATCACAGAAATGATAGTAACAATTAAAAAATTAATTAAAGGTCAATTAAAAATTTAATTGATCCAATTAAAAAATTAATTGATACTATTAATTTTTGTTATTGATTTTTGTTTCAATTAAAAAATTAAATTTTTAATTGAATATTTTTTAAAACTCAATTAAAAATTTTTATTGTAAAAATTTTCGTGAAATTTTTTGTGAATGAATTTAATATTAATAAGTAAATCAATAAATTTTTTTTTTTTAATAAAAATTTTAAAAAAATTCTTGCGAATTTTTGATCATTGTCTAGACGCCTTCCCTGAAAATCGAAGAACTTTCGTCCAATTTTCAAAAAGTTAGGTAAGAGAGTTTCCAGCTTACCAGGAACATACAAACAACTCGGATGCATTTTTTTTCGAAAAGGCGACAACGTTACATACATCGTAAAATCTTTTTATACCCTCCACCATAGGATGGGGGTATATTAACTTTGTCATTCCGTTTGTAACACATCGAAATATTGCTCTAAGACCCCATAAAGTATATATATTCTGGGTCGTGGTGAAATTCTGAGTCGATCTAAGCATGTCCGTCCGTCCGTCTGTCCGTCTGTTCTGCTGTCCGTCCGTCTGTGGAAATCACGCTAACTTCCGAACGAAACAAGCTATCGACTTGAAACTTGGCACAAGTAGATGTTATTGATGTAGGTCGGATGGTATTGAAAATCGGCCATATCGGACCACGTTTACGTATAGCCCCCATATAAACCGATCCCCAAATTTGGCTTGGGGAGCCTCCCGGAGCAGCAAAATTCATCCGATCCGGTTGAAATTTGGTACCTGATGTTAGTATACGGCCTCTAACAACCATGCAAAACTTGGTCCATATCGGTCCATAATTATATATAGCTCCCATATAAACCGATCCCCAGATTTGACCTCCGGAGCCTCTTGGAGGAGCAAAATTCATCCGATCCGGTTGAAATTTAGTACGTGGTCTTAGTATACGGTCTCTAACACCCATGCGAAAATTGGTCCATGTCGGTCCATAATTATATATAGTCCCCATATAAACCGATCTCCAGATTTGACCTCCGGAGCCTCTTGGAGGGGAAAAATTCATCCGATCCGGTTGAAATGTGGTACCTGATGTTAGTATACGGTCTCTAACAACCATGCAAAAATTGGTCCATATCGGTCCATAATTATATATAGCCCCCATATAAACCGATCCCCAGATTTGACCTCCGGAGCCTCTTGGAGGGGCAAAATTCATCCGATCCTATTGAAATTTGGTACCTGATGTTAGTATACGGCCTCTAACAACCATTCAAAAATTGGTCCATATCGGTTCATAATTATATATAGCTCCCATATAAACCGATCCCCAGATTTGAACTCCGGAGCCTCTTGGAGGAGCAAAATTCATCCGATCCAATTGAAATTTAGTACGTGGTGTTAGTATATAGTCTCTAACAACCATGCAAAAATTGGTCCATATCGGTTCATAATTATATATAGCTCCCATATAAACCGATCCCCAGATTTGACCTCAGGAGCCTCTTCGAGGAGCGAAATTCATCCGATCCAGTTGAAATTTATTACATGGTGTTAGTATATGGTATCTGACAACCATGCAAAAATTGGTCCATATCGGTCCATAATTATATATAGCAAAAGTCATCCGATGCGGTTGAAATTTGGTACATTTTGTCAATATATGGCCTCTAACAGCCATGTAAAAATTGGTCAATATCGGTCTTTAGTTATATATAGCCGATGACTTATTACACAAAAATTGGTCCATATCGCCAAAAATAATCTACCAAAACTTTATTTCCATAGAAAATTTTGTCAAATTTTATTACTATAGAAAGTTGTGTCAAAATTTCATTTCTATAGAAAGTTTTGTCAAACGTTTATTTCTATAGAAATGTTTGTCAAAATTTTATTTCCATAGAAAGTTTTGTCAAAATGTCATTTTTAGATAAAATTTTGTAAAAACTTTATTTCTGTAGAAAATTTTGTCAACATTTTATTTCTATACAAAATTTTGTCAACATTTTACTTCCATAGAAAATTTTGTCAACATTTTATTTCTATAGAAAATTTTGTCAAGTTTTTATTTCTATAGAAAATTTTGTCAAAATTTTATTTCTATAGAAAATTTTGTCAAGTTTTCATTTCTATAGAAAATTTTGTCAAACTATATTATATACGTATTTAATCGGCCTTTTTTTGTTTAATATATACCCCGTATGGGCTAACTTACAATTTAGAAGACAGTGTTAAAAAGTTTTACGATACCTTGCCATCGGCAAGTGTTATCGCAACCCAAGTAATTCGATTGTGGATGACAGCCTTTAGTAGAAGTTCCTACGCAATCCATGGTGGAGGGTACATAAGATTCGGCCTGGCCGAACTTACGGCCGTATATACTTGTTATCACTCTCTTTCTTTCTCTACAATATTCTGAATATTCCAAAGTACAGTTGATATTGGATATATAACCGACATAGTCAAACTTATCCGACCTACCCTAGTGTGAAATAAAGATTATGGTATTTTTGGTAGTCATTTTATATGCCGTTAAAGGGAACCTCATCCAAATTCGTTGCCATACCATGTCAAAGCAATTTTGTTGAGAGCTATATAATTTGTATGCAAAAGCGTGTTTCATTTTCGCCGAAAACCAGCCGTCGAGGCAGCTGTCCTTATTGTCCTCTACGTAAAACACTTTGTAAATATTGTCCTATCATCCGTTTTTAAGCGGTTGAAAAGGAGTCATACATACATACATATTTTTTCTGACATTATTCTTATCAGAAATTAAAGCAAAAGAATGCCCAAGAAAAATATTGGCTGAAAGGCATTTGCACATCTCACTCTGAATGTGAAGATTTTAATTGTTTGCCAAAGGAATCTGGGATAAGAATCACTGTAAGGCAATAGCGATTACATGGTCGTCTATGAGTATTCATTATTTGGATGTGTGTGTGTCTATGTTTGTTAAGGGCATTTCATTAAAATGCTAAACAAAATGGTTATGACCTTGAACGGCAAATGACATTGAGATGAGTTAAGCCCCATATATGACCGTGGGTAGTAGTCAAATAAATCTGTTGTAATTGATGTCATGTGGCAACCGGATTTGTTGCTCCGTGGATTATGTGCTAAGCTTCTTATTTTATGCGTGATTTATTTTCGATTAATGGAAATAATAAAGATCTAAAGTAAATTTTTATCTATTCTTGGATTTGGACTTCGATCGGAATTTCATTGTTGTGATGATATTGAATTGAATGAAATCATTACTGTGATTATTGAAAAATTGAAAAATCTTGAATAAATCGACGAGAACAACAATATGGGGTAAATGTTTTAAAAGATAATAGCTTACAACAGTAATACTGATAGACAGGCCGTTGCCATAGTTGGTAGAATTTAACGAAAAACTGGAATATTTTTAATGGTTTGATAGATTTGTTAGAATTCATGGCGTTTTGGTTGATTATTCAAAATGTCCCTCCAATGAAGAAATTTTTTAATTATTTTTATATGACATCTTTTTGACCGAAATCAGCATGATATGTAATATTTGTTTTTGTACTGTGATATTCATAGGGAATATTAACTAAATTCAGAAAGTGATTATTGGGCCTAACAATGAGTTACAGAAATGCTTCAAATATTTTAATTTTTGTATTAGGTCAGTTTAATAATCGCCCAGTAAAAAAAGCGTCGCCAAAAAAGTAATGAAAATGTTCTTTTTGGATCTGGAAGTGGTGCAAAATTGACGCAGAAGCGATGAATTTAACATGGGCTTGTCATAGGGCGGAAGTCCTCCCTTTCAACAGCCGTTGCACTGAATTTGCATCACTTCTTTATGTGTAATCCGAATTCAATGTTTTGGATGTAAATATACAAATCTGTTATATTTTGTCAAATAAATAATTTTTATAATTTTTTAATATTTTAATGGATTCTAACGCTTGTCGGAAACGTTTGACCTCAAATATTTTCAAAAATTCACAATTTTTTCAGATTGGATTTAGCATTGTTTTCGACAAAATTTAAATAATTTGTACCATTTTATGAATTCTTACTCTGTTTTTACCCTATTTAAAACAAAAAAAGTTTTAATTACCCATTAAAAGTACGAAGAAACCAAGTTATAAAAAAATTAATTAAAAGAACTTTCTGGGTAGTTAAAATAAAGAACATCATTGGGAGTGCATCTTCTGGAAGTGCTTTTAAAGTTGTGCCTTTGGAAGAACTTCCAATTTTTTTTGCTGGGCGTTTAATACAGATAAAGAGTATACCTCATGGTTGTTATTCCTTTGTAGGCTCAACTTTTAAAACTTCGATACATCTGCAATTCCGGGAATATTTATATATAATTCTAAATTTAAAGTTAATGTGGTAGAATTGCAAATTTCTGAATTATATGACAATAACATCCCAGAAAAAAGCGTCGCCATAAAAGTAGTGAAAATGTTCTTTTTGGATCCGGAAGTGGTGCAAAATTCGCGCAGAAGCGATGAATTTAACATGGGCTTGTCATAGGACGGATGTCCACCATTTCAACTGCCGTTGCACTGAATATACATCACTTCTTTAGATGTGATCCGAATTCAGTGTTTTGGATGTGAATTAAAAAATTATTGTGACATATAATTAATTATTATAATTTTTATGATTTTTAATGCAATCTAACGCTTGTCTGAAACCCTTGACTTCAAATATTTTCAAAATGTCGCAGTTTTTCTAAAATGAATTTAGAAATTTTTTCGACAAAATTTAAATAATTTATACCATTTTATTAATCCTTACCCTGTTTCTAACATATTTGAAACAAAAAATGTTAAAATTGCCCTTTAAAAGTATGAAAAAAGCGAGTTATAAAAAATTGAATTAAAAGGACTTCTTGAGTAGTTAAAATAAAGAACATCTCTGGAAGGACATTTTTGGAAGTGCTTATAAAGTTGTGCCTTCAGAAGTACTTTCAAATTTTTTTGCTGGGATATGTATTTCTTTGAAAAAAAAATCTTTTTTGTTCTTACCAATAATTCAATTTTGGGAGAAAAGTCTACACTCGTCGGGCAACGTTGGATAACCGTCATAAGTGGCAATGTAACTTCAAGGGAGCCACCTTGGTGTTATGGTTACTAAGGCTTGGTATTAAAGCTTCTTTAAAAGGCAGCTCCCTTGTCATTGAGCTACGGCCAATACTCGATGATAACACACAGAAAAAAATTTCACAAAATTGTTTCCAATTAAAATCTTAATTGAGTTTTAAAAAAATATTCAATTAAAAATTTAATTGATTGGACATATTTTTTAATTGAAACAAAAATCAATCCCAAAAATGTATAGTATCAATTAATTTTTTAATTGAGTTTTAATTAATTTTTTAATTGGTGCTATCATTTCTGTGATTGACGACATTTCAATTAAAACCAGGCCGAATCTTATGTACCCTCCACCATGGATTGCGTAGGAACTTCTACTAAAGGCTGTCATCCACAATCGAATTACTTGGGTTGCGATAACACTTGCCGATGGCAAGGTATCGTAAAACTTTTTAACACTGTCTTCAAAATTGTAAGTTAGCCCATACGGGGTATATATTAAACAAAAAAAGGCCGATTAAATACGTATATAATATAGTTTGACAAAATTTTCTATAGAAATGAAAACTTGACAAAATCTTCTATAGAAATAAAATTTTGACAAAATTTTCTATAGAAATAAAAACTTGACAAAATTTTCTACAGAAATAAATTTTTTACAAAATTTTCTATAAAAATAAAATTTTGACAAAACTTTCTATGGAAATAAAATTTTGACAAACATTTCTATAGAAATAAATGTTTGACAAAACTTTCTATAGAAATGAAATTTTGACACAACTTTCTATAGTAATAAAATTTGACAAAATTTTCTATGGAAATAAAGTTTTGGTAGATTATTTTTGGCGATATGGACCAATTTTTGTGTAATAAGTCATCGGCTATATATAACTAAAGACCGATATTGACCAATTTTTACATGGATGTTAGAGGCCAAATATTGACAAAATGTACCAAATTTCAACCGCATCGGATGACTTTTGCTATATATAATTATGGACCGATATCGACCAATTTTTGCATGGTTGTTAGATATCATATACTAACACCATGTACCAAATTTCAACTGGATCGGATGAATTTCGCTCCTCCAAGAGGCTCCTGAGGTCAAATCTGGGGATCGGTTTATATGGGAGCTATATATAATTATGAACCGATATGGACCAATTTTTGCATGGTTGTTAGAGACTATATACTAACACCACGTACTAAATTTCAATTGGATCGGATGAATTTTGCTCCTCCAAGAGGCTCCGGAGTTCAAATCTGGGGATCGGTTTATATGGGAGCTATATATAATTATGAACCGATATGGACCAATTTTTGCATGGTTGTTAGAGGCCGTATACTAACATCAGGTATCACATTTCAACCGGATCGGATGAATTTTTCCCCTCCAAGAGGCTCCGGAGGTCAAATCTGGGGATCGGTTTATATGGGGGCTATATATAATTATGGACCGATATGGACCAATTTTTGCATGGTTGTTAGAGACCGTATACTAACATCAGGTACCATATTTCAACCGGATCGGATGAATTTTTCCCCTCCAAGAGGCTCCGGAGGTCAAATCTGGGGATCGGTTTATATGGGGGCTATATATAATTATGGACCGACATGGACCAATTTTTGCATGGGTGTTAGAGACCGTATACTAAAACCACGTACTAAATTTCAACCGGATCGGATGAATTTTGCTCCTCCAAGAGGCTCCGGAGGTCAAATCTGGGGATCGGTTTATATGGGAGCTATATATAATTATGGACCGATATGGACCAATTTTTACATGGTTGTTAGAGGCCGTATACTAACATCAGGTACCAAATTTCAACCGGATCGGATGAATTTTGCTGCTCCGGGAGGCTCCCCAAGAAAAATTTGGGGATCGGTTTATATATATATACGTAAACGTGGTCCGATATGGCCGATTTTCAATACCATCCGACCTACATCAATAACAACTACTTGTGCCATGTTTCAAGTCGATAGCTTGTTTCGTTCGGAAGTTAGCGTGATTTCCACAGACGGACGGACAGCCGGACAGACGGACGGACGGACGGACATGCTTAGATCGACTCAGAATTTCACCACGACCCAGAATATATATATTTATGGGGTCTTAGAGCAATATTTCGATGTGTTACAAACGGAATGACAAAGTTAATATACCCCCATCCTATGGTGGAGGGTATAAAAATAATTGGATCAATTAATTAATGTAAATTTCACAAAATTGTTTTCCAATTAAAGTCTTAATTGAATTTTAAACAATATTTAATTAAAAATTATTAACGTCCAAATGCATGATATTTTAATTTTACAATTAATTATTTTTCGAGCTTTGTGAACAAATTACATCAAGGAATTTGATCTATGGAACCATTGAAAAGAAAACGCCAGATACAGTTGGGGCGAATGAACTTTTCAACAGCCTTTTGTATAGATCTGGCTGGGAGAGATAACTCAATTTGAATCATATTTAATTGATTCAAATTGAATCATATTTAATTGATTCAAGAAATTGTTTAATTGAAACAAAAATCAATCCCAACAAAGATATACAGCAGCAAGTTCGGCCGGACCGAATCTTAAATACTCACCATCATGAATCAAATATTATAGTTTCCTTTGAAATGTCAAAGGGGTTTGATGACAGATATTCTCCCAAGCAGAGCAGTTCAACCAGTACACTTCCCGAAGATAAATTTAAAGATTTTACCTGTGAAAACTATATCAGATTTTGGATTTATAACAACCATTATTGTTTGAGTTTTAAAGGAATAATTAACATCTCTTGTAAGTGTGCAAGAAATTGATGAAACAACGCCTTGATTTGAAATCTAATAAGTAAAATCTGGAAATTTTACATTCAGTTTCAAGCAATTTTCATGATCAGTGCGCCTTCTATACCCTCAAGAAATGAAATCGGTCTATATGGATGCCTTACCAAATGGACCGATAAAAACTAAATCCGATACACGTTTTTGTGAGTCTAAACTACTAGTATATTTACAATTTCAGGCAAATCGGATGAAAACTACGGTTTCTAGAAACCCAAGGAGTTAAATCGGAGATCGGTTTTATGGGGGCTATACTAAAGCATGGGCCGATACTCACCGTTTTCTGCACACCTCTTGATGGTTCTAAAATAGTTCTAGATTTCAAATTTCAGGCAAATTGGATTCTAGAGGGTTTCTAGATGTCTCTCTCTATTTATAGTCCTAAAAAACCTCCAGATTTTCAATTTCAGGCAAAAAAGTAAAATCGGAGATCGGTCTATATGGGGGCTATACCAAAATATGGAATGATACTCACCATTTTTGGCACACCTCTTTACGGTCCTACAATACCTCTAGATTTCCATTTTCAGGCAAATTGGATAAAAACTTCGGTTTCTATAAGCACTGAAAAAACAGTGAACCCACCAGGAAGAAAAATTTCGGTTAATTTTAGAAAATTTTGAATATTTTTAGAAAATTTTAACTAAACAGTATTACAAACGCTGGCATCACGCCGATGTCATTAAAATAAGTAAATATTTTTCGACAAATTCAAGAAAATTTATTAAACATAATTAAGTTTTTTCACTTGTTAAAGAAAAATTTGTAGTTTCAAGAAAAAATTTGGAGTTAAAAATTGGAAGAATGTCTTTAGTGACATACGAAGTTCATGATGAACGCATTTGTAGTAAAATTTGCAAATTTCAAGAAATACTGAACTATTTTGTGGAAGACGTGAATTTAGTTAACCTTTATGCTACATTTGTGTATATCTTTTTCCTCGGTTTTAGTTAATTAAACTGGCGTACGCAAAAATTATTAGAGTAAAGGAAACTTTCTCCAAACATAATAATTCCATGAACTAAAATAAAGTTAAATTGGCTTTAGTGAAATAGAGACTTCACTTTTTTTTGAGTGAGCCCAACAAGTAAAATCTGGAAATCGGTCTATATGGGGGCTATATCAAACCATTTTCGCTACACTTCTTTGTGGTTCTAAAATACTGGTAGATTTCTAATTTCAGGCAAATTGGATAAACAATACGTTTTCTATAACCCCAAGAAGTAAAATCTGGAGATCGGTCTATATGGGGGCTATATCAAAACATGGACCGATACTCACCATTTTCGGCACACCTCTTTGTGGTCCTAAAATACTGGTAGATTTCTAATTTCAGGCAAATTGGATAAACAATACGTTTTCTATAACCCCAAGAAGTAAAATCTGGAGATCGGTCTATGTGGGGGCTATATCAAAACATTGACCGATACTCACCATTTTCGGCGCACCTCTTTATGATCCTAAAATACCTCTAGATTTCCCATTTCAGGCAAATTGGATAAAAACAACTGTTTCTATAAGCCCAAGACCCCAAATTGGGAGGTCGGTTTATGTGGGGACTATATCAAAACCTGGACCGATATAGCCCATCTTCGAACTTCACCTGCCTGCAGACAAAAGACGAGTTTGTGCAAAAATTTAACACGATGGCTTCATTATTGAAGAGTGTAGCTTGACTACAACAGACAGACGGACGGACATGGTTATATCGTCTTAGAATTTCTCCCTGATCAAGAATATATATACTTTATATAGTCGGAAATCGATATTTCGATGTGTTACAAAAGGAATGACAAACTTATTATACCCCCGTCACCATTCTATGGTGGTGGGTATAAAAATGGTCATGATTTGGCGCCAATGATTTTCTTCTTTACTTTTAATTAATTTTTATACTTGGGCTATAGCAAAACATGGACCGGTCCATGTTTTCTTGCATACTTACAAGAAAGCTCAAACAAAAATGGTTCTTATAAATCCAGAATCTGATATAGTCTTCATAGGTAAAATCTTTAAATTTATCTTCGGGAAGTGTACTGGTTGAACTGCTCTGCTTGATCTGTCCTCAAAGGAAAACCTAATATTTGATTCATGGTGGTGGGTATTTAAGATTCGGCCCGGCCGAACTTACTGCTGTATATACTTGTTTCTTCTATGAGAGGATGTAATTTCGTGATCTTTAGTTAAAAAGTACTAGAGGGCATTAAGTATTCCTGGTTTGAACAACGCTTTGTGGAAATCTCAAAATGCGGAGTAAATTTTTGGTACGGAGTAGTTCATTCTTGCTATAAAACAATTTCCTTTTTTTTCGGTGTTATGATATTTAGGTTAGGTTAAACTGGCAGCCCGATTTGATTCAGACTCACTGAATTCAATGAAATCGTTACTTTGATTTTCGAGAAATTTAAAAATCTTGAATATGTTAAATCGACGAGACCAAGAATATGGCGCAAACATTCCAAAAGATAATATCTTGCAACCGCAATACTTTTCCATAGTTGTTAGAATTCATCGAAAACTGGACTATTTTTAATGGTTTGATATATTTGGTAGAATTCTTGGCGTTTTGGTAGATTCAAAATGTTACCTCCAACAATGATCCAAATCCAACAAAGTTGCTCGCGAACGAAGCACTTCCAAGCAAATGATCGACTGTTTTTTCACTAGAACCCCTAGAACAACGCAGACCAGTCAATTTTGAGTGTAACACAACCATTTGCTTGTCAATTGTTTTTTAAGAAATCAGGAAAACCAACCGCCGAAGATGGATCAGTCTTCATCGCTCATATGATAATTCCGTCTTATAGTCCTGACTTGGCACAAACTATATATTCTTGTACCTAAAAAATAAACTAAGACGGCAAACTTTTTCGACACCCGAGGAAGCGATTGATGTACTAAGAATGCATGTTTGGGATATACCTAAATCAGAGTGGCAAAAGTGCTTTAACATTAGGTTAGGTTAGGTTATGTGGCAGCCCGATGTATCAGGCTCACTTAGACTATTCAGTCCATTGTGATACCACAGTGGTGAACTTCTCTCTTATCACTGAGTGCTGCCCGATTGCATGTTAAGCTCAATGACAAGGGACCTCCTTTTTATAGCCGAGTCCGAACGGCTTTCCACATTGCAGTGAAACCACTTAGAGAAGCTTTGAAACCCTCAGAAATGTCACCAGCATTACTGAGGTGGGTAATCCACCGCTGAAAAACTTTTTGGTGTTCGGTCGAAGCAGGAATCGAACCCACGACCTTATGTATGCAAGGCGGGCATGCTAACCATTGCACCACGGTGGCTGCCTGCTTTGACATTGGTTCAAACGCGTTCGAAAGTGCATAGATCTTAATGAGGAATATTTGGACAAATAATAATACAATTTTCTATTATAAATATTTGCTAATGTTCTCTAATTACAAAATATGAAAGGCAATCATGTTCCATGTATTGAACACATTCAGTTTATTAAATTTACTCTGCGTTTACTTCTTTTTACAAATCCTGAGCCGTCATATTTACACCGATGACGACTACACCCGGAGAAGGAATATGATTACCTCAAACCTGCTTCAAAAGCATAATATTACTTGTATACCCTATTTTCTTCTCGGAAATTATTGAGATCGCAAGATAAAAATGCAAGTTTATTATACTTGATAATTTATTTCGAAAAAAACTGTGATAGACTGATCAATCAAAGCTTTGTCCATCACAAGTCAATACTTTTCCGTTCTTTCTGAAAGTATGGTTAGGTTAGGTTCACTTAGACTATTCACTTCATTATGATACCACATACGCATACCGCGATGAAAAACTTCGTGTTCGAATGATAGCTAATGGGGTAGTACTACCAAATAAGTTTTTCACGCATTGATCGGCTAAATATAGTTCGTCACAAAGTGGTCGTTTCGCTCGATTTCATTAGCTCGAAGTACACCACACACAGCTGGTTACACTAAATATATAAAGTAAGTTTTTTTCAATAAATATTCGGCTTTGCCATTGATTTTGAAACATGACCAGTGTAACCATATGCTTTTTCGCTTGGTATTATCATTGCAGATTCACATTTCATCACAAATATCGATGCGATGAACAAAAGTCTTTCCTTTATTGCCTTTGAAGCAGCTGTTCGCTAGCTTCCGGCAGATGATATTTTGTGGGCGTGAAACTTGACATATGGAGAGCTAATAAACACTATGCTGTTTAGACTCCGGTCAAATGACACAAACTCATAATTAAAGCAATGGAATGAGGTTATAACATGAATATTGTTTCAGCATTCTCTGATGCGTATATACCAAATTACGCTATCCCCGCATTAATAATTTGTGTACCCAATACAAGATTCACCTTATTTTATTGTTGTCATTATCTTTAAAAATAAACCTGAGCTTTTTAGTGTGTTCCTTTCAGTACACTTCACAAAGTATTACGCATCACATTTGATGGCATTTTCCACAAGACCACATTAAAGTTTTCTTGTCATTTTCACCTGCTCATATTACTGTCTCAAACCTTAATTGCATTTGTAAGCCCTTGGGAGCTATAAAGAAAAACTACCGGAAGTGCGTTAATAGTGTCAAAATGGCTTCCGGTTATTTCATAGTTGCAACACGCAATTGATGTTGGTGTCATTATTCTCTCTAACAAGGCAATTAAGTTTTATGTATTCTATCTACTTATACACACAAAAAAATAATTCTTTCCTCCCAAACGAAATTTTAGACAAACAAAGTTCGTTTCTTATTTGCTTTTCGCTGTAAGGAAGTGTATTTGGAAGAAAAGTATATACTTTTTGTGATAAACATTTATTCTTTTCCAGGATGTAACAACAATTTCATAAAGACTAACTAAAAAAAAAAATTTCTTGCTAATTGCATTTTCCCTCACATCCACGAGTTTTTTAGTTCTTAACACCTTTTCCTGTAATACCAACAATGTAGAAGAAATTATACGAATTTATAAATTTTTAAATTTTTTTTACCTTTCGCCTGGACGGAGAATCGAACCGCGGACCATGCACTTTGTAAGCCAACACACTAACCACTGAGCTATGACCTGTTATGGTCATCAATAGATAATTATCCATATAAGTTATATTTATATAGCATAGCTTGTGGCGCCCACGAACTGAATAAACAAAGTTTATTTAACAGAAACAAACATTTAGTTTGGCACCGTGGAGCAGTGGTTGCTACGTCTGACTCTCATGCCAAGGGTCGTGGGTTCGATCCCTGCTTCGACCAAAGTTTTTTTTTTTTTTTTTTTTTTTTTTTACATACATTCCACATACGTTCGGAAGATTCCGAAAAAATGTTCAACATTACATTGTACTATATTAAATTTTGAACTGAAAAAGGTGTTTTATTAAAGACCAAAAGTCAGAAAAGAACAGTGTTTGATATAAACGAAATGGATTCTGTTGTTGTTTCAAAAATAACTTTTTTTTATTGAAAAAATAAAAACTTTGTAACAAACGATTTTTTTTGGTGATAAAAGTTTAAAATTTTCGAAGCAATTCAAAAAACTCTAACAAAAGAAAAACGTTTTCGGTACACGTTTTCCAAACGTTTTTTTTCTTTGCGTGTAAGAGGCCTTGTCGTTTGCAAGGTATATGCTCCATTCATTTGTAGGCGTAAGATAGGACAGTAAAGGCATAGTTGTGGTTATCTTCTTCTCCATAAATAGGTATTGAGTCGAAAGTCATTAATTTCAGTTTTATTGGGAAAACGCGAGTACAATAATTGTGGGTGAGTAGAAATTGCAAGTTGATACAGAGAAAGAGAAAGACGGAGAGAGAGAGAGATAAAGTGAAAGATAATGATTCTCCATTCTATCTAGTTTAATATTATGACTGTATGAAGTTACAACTATGTCAGGGATTCCCAAGAAGATGATTTTCATAAAAAGAAGAAAATTTATGTAAATATTGGCGAAGCATAAAAATCAATGAATCTTTCTGAAATAAAAAATTCTATAGAAAAAGAATTTTGACAAAATTTTTTATAGAAATAAAATTTTGACAAAATTTCCTTGAGAAATAAAGTTTTGAAAACTTTTCCTATAGAAATAAATTTTTGGCAAAATTTTCTATTGAAATAAAATTTTGGCCAAGTTTTCTATAGAAATAAAATTGTGACAAAATTTTCTATAGAAAAGAAATGTTGACATCATTTTCTATACAACTAAAATTTTGGCCAAAATTTCTATACATACATATACAATTTTGAGAAAACCTCAAAAAAAAAAAAAAAACATTAAAAAAATTTCCTATAGATATTGACGTGGTATTTTGTAATTCAAAAATTAAAACACAAATTTTACAAAAAAAAATGGTAGATTTATTTTTTCTTTTTAACACGTCTACAAATATTTTCTAACTAACTCAAAAAATATGTATTGGAAAATTAAGGCAAGCAACAAAAATGCAATGCCTACTAGATTCTCTTGCAAAATTCAAACATTAAAACAGAAATATATTATGCTAGCATACTTGACAAGAAAGGTAATGTTAAAACTACTTTGTTAAAATATTTAGTTTGATTTGATTATAATAAAGTTACATGAATACAAACACAAATAAGAAAATTCAAATCTAAGGTTACTTGATGAAAATTGAAATTTTAATATTTAAAATATAATTATAAATATAATAAAAATAATGGAGCCACCACAATATACAATTTTGAAAAAATCTCCTATAGAAATAAATTTTAAAAAAACCTAAAGAAATAAATTTGCATAATATTCCTCTCCACCGTACTTCAAAAAATTTTCTAAAGAAATAAAATTTTCATTCGTTTTGTTTTGTTATTGTTGTTTTTTTTCCTTTAATAATTGTTGTTGTTTTTGATTTCAGCTTAAAACCATGCATAGCTTAACCAACAGAGGAAAATAATGTTTCTCAAATTTATTTGGGCAAAGCCCTATAGACTGCAAGATGGTTGGATGGACGAACGTTTCGGAATTACCACATTCCTCCTCTACTTGCAGCAAAACCAATTATCACAATAAATTCAGGCTTCAATAAACCCAAAAGTGAGCCACACTTGAACCTTCCGAAAAAAGGTTTAAACGATAGCCGGATTATACCGAAATAAATTCGTACAAACATATCTCTTTTCCTTTGCCACCGTCAAATCATCGATTTGAGTGCAGTTGACAAACATTCTTTTCCTCTGTTGGTTAAGCTACACTTGTAGTTTAGTCAATGCATGGTTTTAAGCTGCAATCAAAAACAACAACAATGAAATAAAATTTTGATAAATGTTTCTATAGAAATAAAATTTGGACAACATTTTCTATAGAAATAAAATTGCGAAAAAGTTTTCACTAGAAACAAAATTTTGGCCAAGTTTTCTGTAGTTTCTACAGAAAATTTTGATTTTGATATGACAATATTTTCTATAAAATAAAATTTTGACCGAATTTTATATAGAAATTAAATTTTGACAAAATTTTATTTAGAAATGAAATTTTTCTATAGAAATAAATTTTTGACAAAATTTTTTATAGAAATAAAATTTTGAAAAATTTTTCAATAGAAATAAAATTTTGGGCAAGTTTTCTACAGAAAAAACAAACTTTGACTAAATTTTCTAGAGAAATAAAATTTTGATAAAGTTTTCTATAGAAATAAAATTTTGACAACATTTTCTATAGAAATAAAATTTGAACAAAATTTTCTACAGAAATAAAATTTTGACAAAATTTTTTATAGAAATAAAGTTTTAACAAATTTTTTATAGAAATAAAATTTTGACAAAATTTTTTATAGGAATAAAATTTTGACAAAATTTTCTATAGAAGTAAAATTTTTACAAAATATTCTTTAAAAATACAATTTTGACAAAATTTTCTCAACAAAAAAAAATTTTGACACAATTTTCTATAGAAACAAAATGAGGACAAAATTTCCTACTGAACTAAAATTTTGACAAACTTTTCTATAGAAATAAAATTTGCACAAAATTTTCTATATAAATAAAATTTTGACAAACTTTTCTATAGAAATACAATTTTGACAAAAAATTCTATAGAAAAAAAAATTGACAACATTTTCTATAGAAATAAAATTTTGGAAAAATTTTCTATAGAAATACAATTTTTGAAAAAATTTTCAATAGAAATAAAATTTTTAAAAAATTTCCTCAAGTAATAAACTATTGACAACATTTTCTATAGATATACAATTTTGAGAAATATTTCCATAGAAATAAAATTTTGAAAACATTTCCTATGGAAATAAATTTTTTGACAAAATTTTCTATAGAAATAAAATTTTGGCCAAGTTTTCTATAGAAATCAAATTTTGACAAAATTTTCTACAGAAATAACATTTTGAAAAAAATTTCGATAGAAATACAATTTTGACAAGCTTTTCTTTAGAAATAAAATTTTAAAAAAATTTTCTGTAGAAATAAAATTTTGTTCAAATTTTCTGATTATAACAAAATTTTCTATAAAATAAAATTTTGATCGAATTTTATATTAGAAATTAAATTTTGACAAAATTTTCTTTAGAAATGAAATTTTTGACAAATTTTTCAATAGAAATAAATTTTTGACAAAATTTTCTATAGACATACAATTTTGACAAACTTTTCTATAGAAATATAATTTTGAAAAATTTTCAATATAAATGAAATTTTGGTCAAATTTTCTGTAGGAACAAAATGTTGATTATAACAAAATTTTCTATTAAATAAATTTTTGATCGAATCTATGTAGCAATTAAATTTCGACAAAATTTTCTATAGAAATAAAATTTTGACAAAATTTGCTATAGAAATAAAATTTTGACAAAAGTTACAGTGACAGTAATTTCAGAAATGACAAATTTTTCTATAGAAATAAAATGTTGACAAATTTTTCTATAGAAATAAAATGTTGACAAATTTTTCTATAGAAATAAAATTTTGACAAAATTTTCTATAGAAATAAAATTTTGACAAAAGTTAATGTGACAGTAATTTCAGAAATTAAGTTTTGACAAAATTTTCTATAGAAATAAAATGTTGACAAAATTTTCTATAGAAATAAAATTTTAACAAAAATTTTTATAGAAATAAAATTTTGACAAAACTTCTATAGAAATAAAATTTTCACAAAAATTTTTATAGAAATAAAACTTTGGCGAAGTTTTCTATAGACATAACATTTTGACAAAATTTTCTATAAAAATAAAATATTGACAAAAGTTTCTATAGAAATTAAATTTTGACAAAAGTTATTGTGACAGTAATTTCAGAAATTTAATTGAGACAAAATTTTCTATAGAAATAAAAATTTTGACAAAATTGTCTATAGAAATATCTCTATTTTGGAAACTCTGCTCTGAAAAATGTATTTTTATTTCTATATTTCATTCAAATGCCATGGTAGGAGATGAAATGACTACCGCGCACATTAACCTAACTTAGGGAAGTCCTACGTGAAGTTTTAATTCAAGTGAAGATCTTTGCCATTTTAATGAAAAGAATAAAAAATAAGAAGAGTCGTAAAAAAGAAGAAAATATAAAATAATATAAAGTTGCTTTTGAATGGCAAATGGACCAAGAGTTGAAAAATTCGCATAAAAGTTTTTTCTATTCTTTGTATTACGTTTTTGAATGGCTGGCAGTAGCAGGAGAAAACTTTCAAGGTCTTCAGAAGGTGAATAACAGGCAATTAAGACAGCCGGGTAATTAAGCCAAAGACAAAAGCAACTTTAGTTTAGAGGATAAAGAAAATCAGACCCATTTTATAAGTAAATACAAATGAAATTCTCATAGAAACCGTTCCCTCAAGGACTGTGATTTCTTCTACGCTTGGTTAAGTGATAGGAAGGAATATGCAGGTATGACGCTGAGGCCATCTTTCGTTTTGCGGAGAAGGATGTTAATTGAGTGAAGTAATTTCCGCAAATAACGTATAATGAATGAATTGCTGTATTTAGGTTGGAAATATTTTAAAATTATGAGAATACCAAGAGAAAGAAAATACGCTAATTGGATTAAGTGGTCAACCTTCGCAGATTTTCTTTATAAAATTTCTATTGTGGTCGGGAAAGTGGAATTTTCATTTTTCTTCAGTGTTGCAAATTTGTATAGATCTGGCCACGCTTCCAAAACATCCAAGACAGAAAATAAAGGGTGATTCTTTTGAGGTTAGGATTTTCATGCATTAGTATTTGACAGATCACGTGGGATTTCAGACATGGTGTCAAAGAGAAAGATGCTCAGTATGCTTTGACATTTCATCATGAATAGACTTACTAACGAGCAACGCTTGCAAATCATTGAATTTTATTACCAAAATCAGTGGCAGAAAATCCGCTTTTTTATCGACAAATTTTGTTCAGCGATGAGGCTCATTTCTGGTTGAATGGCTACGTAAATAAGCAAAATTGCCGCATTTGGAGTGAAGAGCAACCAGAAGCCGTTCAAGAACTGCCCATGCATCCCGAAAAATGCACTGTTTGGTGTGGTTTGTACGCTGGTGGAATCATTGGACCGTATTTTTTCAAAGATGCTGTTGGACGCAACGTTACGGTGAATGGCGATCGCTATCGTTCGATGCTAACAAAACCTTTTTGTTGCCAAAAATGGAAGAACTGAACTTGGTTGACATGTGGTTTCAACAAGATGGCGCTACATGCCACACAGCTCGCGATTCTATGGCCATTTTGAGGGAAAACTTCGGAGAACAATTCATCTCAAGAAATGGACCGGTAAGTTGGCCACCAAGATCATGCGATTTGACGCCTTTAGACTATTTTTTGTGGGGCTACGTCAAGTATAAAGTCTACAGAAATAAGCCAGCAACTATTCCAGCTTTGGAAGACAACATTTCCGAAGAAATTCGGGCTACTCCGGCCGAAATGCTCGAAAAAGTTGCCCAAAATTGGACTTTCCGAATGGACCACCTAAGACGCAGCCGCGGTCAACATTTAAATGAAATTATCTTCAAAAAGTAAATGTCATGGACCAATCTAACGTTTCAAATAAAGAACCGATGAGATTTTGCAAATTTTATGCATTTTTTTAAAAAAAAAAGTTATCAAGCTCTTAACAAATCACCCTTTATGTTCACCAATTTTTATTAAAAGAAAAATATGTAATTTTATAAGATAATCAATGGCATAACAACAAAATTAATTGAAAACTACGTTGAAGTACAACTAAATAATTCATTGTTCGATTAAAAAATTAATTAAGTATTGCGGTCAAAATCAATTAAATTTTTAATTGGCTGCTATTTACAAATACATTCCTAAATACTAACTAGCACAATTATTTCACTAAGGTTGTATTATTGAATCATACAATCGTCTCAGTACGACTTTCGATACTTTTTCATTTGTTTTGTGAAATTTTAAATGTTTTAGTTTATTACGTTTTAAAAATTGCCTTTAACATTTTTAAGCAAGCGTTAGTTGTTTCACTTATTCTTCTGGCTAAAAAAAGGATACAATTTTTTCAAGTGACCTAACAAATTTCATTTGACGTGCGTGTCCAATTGAAAATCCTTTGAACAAAACTGTCATCACGATGACGGTGATGAAGAGGTTTTGTAGAAATGCTCTATACAGCTGTGACTAGGCGACGAAAAGAGAAATCAAAACTAAAAATGAAATTACTGTCACTTCATGGCGTCATAATGAAATTCTAAAACCATTCCAGAAACTTTTGCATTAAACAGCTAGAGAATGAGTAAACTTAGTTTGCTTAGTTTTCCTTTGGCCAAGTTGATGTGATGCATTTAAAGGAACTACTACGTCATCGCAAAGATTTCTGAAATGCATTACATCAATGTAGAATAAATTGGAAATGTCTTGAAATGTAAATAAAAGAGTGAATGAGTTTTGAATTTAACATAGAGCCAATAAATCTTAAGGATAGAAAGAGTCACACGAAGTTGATGAATCTCCCGTTTGGAATGTAGGATAAAAATATACACGTGTGCACGGTGGCTCCAGAATTTAAATAGAATTAGTGATTTGCTAAAGCTGTAAGTAATTTTGAAATGAAAAAAATATTTGTGATTCGGGGTGATGACGAAAACTTGATTGAACCGAAAAAAATCTGTTCGATATTTTTACGAGACATTCTTCCCGATGACTTCCTCAGTAATTATGTTCAAAGTGAATCTAAATATGCCCTTATAGAAATGGTTTTAATGTTTACAGCACAAGAAGTTTTTTTTTAAGGTGAGATATCTCAAAAAAAAAAAAAAAAAAAAAATTCTGATTCAATCACGAAATTAATTGATACAATTAATTTTTTAATTGAAATGTCTTCAATCACAGAAATGATAGTGTCAATTAAACAATTAATTGACAGTTAACTAAAAAAAATTAATTGATCCTTTTAAAAAATTAATTGATACTATTAATTTGTGTGATTGATTTTTATTTCAATTAAAACAAGTATATACGGCCGTAAGTTCGGCCAGGCCGAAGCTTATGTACCCTCCACCATGGATTGCGTAGAAACTTCTACTGAAGACTGTCATCCACAATCGATTTACTTGGGTTGCGGTAACTTTTGCCGATGACAAGGTATCTTAAAACTTCCTAATACCGTAATATATACCACGTAGTCCATACGTGGTATATATTAAACTTAAAATGGCCGATTAAATACGTATATAATTAAGTTTGACAAAATTTTCTATAGAAATAAAATTTTGACAAAATAAAATTTTGACAAAATTTTCTGTAGAAGTAAAATTTGGACAAAATTTTCTATAGAAATACGATTTTAACAAAATTTTCTATAGAAATAACATTTTGACAAAATTTTCTATGGAAATAAAATTTTTACGAAATTTTCAAAAGATTTAAAATTTTGACAACATTCCCCATAGAATTAAAATTTTGACAACATTTTCTACAGAAATAAAATTTTGACAAAATTTTCTATAGAAATAAAATTTGACAAAATGTTCTATAGGAATAAAATTTCGACAAATTTTTCTAGATTATTTTTGCTCGAGTGGCAAGCATGATTATGAACCGATATGGACCAATTTTTGTGTGATTGGGGATCGGCTATATATAACTATAGAGCGATATGGACCAATTTTGGCATGGTTATTAGCGGCCATATATTAACACCACGTTGCAAATTTCAACCGGATCGGATGAATTTTGCTCGTCCAAGTGGGTCCGGAGTTCACATCTGGGGATCGGTTTATATAGGGGCTATATATAATTATGGACTGATATGGACCAATTTTTGAATGGTTCTTAGAGACTATATACTAATATCATGTATCAAATTTCAGCCGGATCGTATGAAATTTTCTTCTCTTAGAGGATCCGCAAACCAAATCTGGGGTTCAGTTTATATGGGGGCTACATATAATTATGAACCGATATGGACCAATTCATGCATGGTTGTTAGAGACCATATAATAACACCACGTACAAAATTTCAACCGAATCGGATGAATTTTGCTCATCCATGAGGTTCCGGAGGTCAAATCTGGGGATCGGTTTATATGGGGGCTATATATAATTATGAACCGATTTCGACCAAGTTTTGCATGGTTGTTAGAGACCATATACTAACACCATGTACCAAATGTCAGCCGGATCGGATGGAATTTGCTTCTCTTAGAGGCTCCGCAAGCCAAATCGGGGGATTGGTTTATATGGGGGCTATATATAATTATTGACCGATGTGGACCAATTGTTGCATAGTTGTTAGAGACCATATACTTACACCATGTACCAAATTTCAGTCGGATCGGAGTAAATTTGCTTCTCTTAGAGGCTCTGCAAGCTAAATCGGGGGATCGGTCTATATATAATTATGGACCGATGTGGAACAATTTTTGCATGGTAGTTAGAGATCATATGCTGACACTATGTACCAAATTTAAGCTGGATCGGATGAAATTTGCTTCTCTTAGAGGCTCCGCAAGCCAAATCGGGGGATTGGTTTATATATATATAATTATAGACCGATGTGGATCAATTTTTTTATGGTTGTTAGAGACCACATACTAACCCATGTACCAAATTTCAATCGGATCGGATGAATTTTGCTCCTCCAAGAGGCTCCGCAAGCCAAATCTGAGCGTCGGTTTATATGGGAGCTATATGGAAAAGTCGTCCGATGTGGTCCAATTGGTCCGACCTACGTCAATAACAACTACTTGTGCCAAGTTTCATGGCGATAACTTGTTTTGTTCGGAAGTTAGCGTGGTTTCAACAGACGGACGGATGGACATCTCTACATCGGCTCAGAATTTTACCACGATCCAGAATATATATACTTTATAGGGTCTTAGAGTAATATTTCGTGAATTTTTTTCTGTGTAGTCAAGACAAAAAATTATCACAGTTAAAGATAATTTCTTGAACTTGAAAGTTAATCACCTAACTTTTAAGACAAAACACCTCTAATGTAAATGTTTAAATAGGGCCAATGGTATTCGACTTCGTCCAACTAAAGCTCTTTCAATCTTTTTACCATCTTTGACATTTTAAACTATATTTAATAAATTTTATCGTTTCCGTTTCGTTTTAGGCAACTGTTTTAAATGTTTAGGCATCTGACATATGTTTAATATGTTTTTGCGTATTATGGTATTTTTGCTTTGGGGTAGGAATTTTATGAATAAATTAAAGCAAATTTAAGACACATATTGCAAAGAAATAAATATTTGCACATATTTTATGCCGTAGCGTTACACTTGAGTGAATATTTGAGGTTTAGGATAAATACTATCTATAATAACGTAGAAGCAATGTATTTTGCATATACACAGAGAAAAAAGTGTATTCTATCCAAATCTGTAGTTAAACCATTTTCGTAAAGTAAAGAGATATTGATGTTAAACAAATTAAATCGTACTATTTGCCCAGTGTCCGTATGCATTTTTTATACCCACCAGCATAGAATGTTGACAGGGATATAATAAGTTTGCCATTCCGTTTGTAATACATCGAAATATCGATTTCCGACTATATAAATTATATATATTCTTGATCAGGGAGAAATTCTAAGACGATCTAAGCATGTCCATCTGTCTGTCCGTCTGTCTGTTGTAATCACGCTACAGCTTTCAATAATGGCGCTATCGATTCGTTTTTTATTTGCAGACAGGTCAAGTTCGAAGATGGGCTATACTGGACCAAGTTTAGATATAGCCCTCATATACACTCACCCCCCGATTTGGGATCTTGGGCTTCTAGGAACCGTATTTTCCATCCGATTTGCATGAAATTATAAATCTAGAGGTATATTGGGACCATATATAAGTGTGTCGAAAATGGATTGTATCGGTCCATGTTTTGTGTATAGCGCCCATATAGACCGATCTCCCGATTTTACTTCTTTGGCTTCTAGAAACCGCATTTTCTATCCGAATTGCCTAAATTTGAAAATCTAGGAGTATTTTAAAAACATAAATAGGTGTGTCAAAAATGGTGCCTATCGGTCCATGTTTTGGTCTAGCCTCCATATAGACCGATCTTCCGATTTTAATTCTTGGGTGTCTAGAAATCGTATTTTCAATCGAATTTGCCTGAAATTTGAAATCTACAGGTGTTTTGTAATCACAAATAGGTGTGCCGAAAATGGTGTCTATCAATCTATGTTTTGATTTGCCTGAAATCTAGAAGTATTTTAGGACCATAAATAGTTGTGCTGAAAATTGTGTGCATGGGTATACTTGTCTTTATTCTCATTTCGGAATCAACTATGAAATATATCGCGTTCTAATTGCCTGGTGAAAAATATTTATTTTGAGGGAGTTAAGTTACAGATTTAGGCAAAAACTCTAAACCATTTTTAAAGACGAATATAACCTTTTAGTACTAACTAGCCGAACCTGACCCGCTGCGCCTTTAACTGAGATACTTTTAGTAAAAAAATATCTTATTTTTATGAAACATTTTGGGTTAACTAAGTCATAGCGAAAGCCACAGAATATTTCGCAGGATAAGATAATCCTTCTGAAAAAAATTCAAAGAATTTAAATTGTTCTCGAAATTCTCATAAATACTGGTTTCAATTTATTGGCGGAATTGATTATGACTTTTTTAGGTTAGGTTAGGTTAGGTTAATGAAGAAGCTAAAGTCCTCTTAACATACAATGGTTCCGGGTGAACATAACATATTTTCAACTGTGGTTTATTTCTCTTCAAGTGGTGTTAAGGTTGAGTTACATATTATGCGTTAATCCGTGCGTTGATTGAAGGGTTGATTTTTTCAATTTGAAGCACTCTGACAAAACTGTTGCTTCCAAAGAGAAAATTCAACTCTTCAATCAAAAGACACATTAACGCATGGTATGTAACTCAACCTATACCCATAGCATTATTATAAATAAGAGAAAGTAAATATGTAAAATTCTTTAAAAAATATATCATAATAACATTTTTTAAAATGTCGGGTGCGGGAAAGATGTCTTTCCGATCATATACCAGAAAATAAATCACCCTATATTTTGTCTGTCAAAAAATTATAAATTTAAGTTTTTTACTTAAACAAGAAGGAGTTTCCCCTCCAGTGGGAATATCAAAAAATTAAGTATTTACAAGGACTCCCTTCCCGGCACATTTCAAGAAAAGCAAGGATGAGGTAGAGAGATATCGTAAAGTCCCAGTGAATCAGAGAAGTTTAAAGGAAATCTGAAAACTTTCACTTTTAAAAATTCGGGTAATAAGGATATCGACCATATTTCGAAAAATAACGTACCAGACCAAATATCAAAAAATCTCATATATTCATATACTCACCTTCTCTCACGTTCGCTGTATATTTAAAGTAAACCGGAGATGTTGCTCTATTCTTTAAAAAAGGGGCGTCCACATCACCCATCAAATACTGAAAAACAAATTAGGGGCTATTTGTCCAGAGATAACTAACATTTTAAGAAAATCGGGGAACTTTTCTTCATATATTAAAAAGTCGTGCAAAGGGAAAGTCACTAGCCCCCCTCCCCACACCACCACACGAGCAAATATCGAAATATAAAGTGGCGGATCTTTGTCCAGACGGATACGCTGCCGGAATTTACAAAAGCTTCATCCATAGAAAAAAGTCGTGAACGGCGTGGTCATTTCGAAACGATCCGTTCATGAAAGTGAATCAACACATATGTGTTGCCAAACTGAGAACATATGGGGTCAATCTGACAACGTAAAAATGACACCATAAATTGTCAAAACAACAGCCAGCGTTCATGATCTGAAAACGTAATGGTTACGATTTTAAAGGGTGGTTAAAATTGAAAGGGCCGATGTTGATTTTGAATAAAACCCAAACAATTTAGGAAATTATTGTAATTTTATTTCATTATGATATATTGGTATTACTCAATTATGTATGAAACACAATATCGGCCAAATGCACGACGCGACCTCGGTGGCACACCTTCATCCGATGGTCCAAATTTTCGATGACGCTGAGGCATAATGGAGGTTCTATGCCGTTAATGTGCCGAATTATCTCATCCTTTAGCTCTTGAATTGTTCTGGGTTATCGACGTACACCTTTTCTTTCAAATAACCCCAAAGAAAAAAGTCCAACTGTGTCAAATCACATGATCTTGGCGGCCAATTGACATCGGCATTACGTGAGATAACACGGCCATTGAATTTGTTGCGCAAAAGAGCCATTGTTTCGTTAGCTGTGTGGCAAATGGCACCGTCCTGCTGAAACCACATATCGTCCACATCCATATCTTCCAATTCGGGCCATACGAAGTTCGTTATCATCTCACGATACCGAACACCATTCACAGTAACTACCTGACCGGCCTCATTTTGGAAAAAATACGGCCCAATGATGCTGCTAGCCCATAAACCGCACCAAACAGTCACTCTTTGTGGGTGCATTGGTATTCGACAATCAGTCTTGGATTCTCATTCGCCCAAATGCGGTAATTCAGTTTATTCACTGAGGTGAAAATGTGCCTCATCACTGAAGATGATTTTCTTCGAAAATTGATCATCCACTGTTGCCATTTCTTGGAACCATTTAACACGATGTTGGATTGTGTATCTCACCATGGTTCATATTGTGTAAATCTGAAATAAAGAAATGTCAAGTAAAATTCGGAAAAAAACTTGGCGTTTAGGTGTGGTTCACATTCAACATCGGCCCTTACAATTTAACCACCCACAATTAAGCAAAATTAAAAAAAGATTTCCGCTACCGTGACTCGAAACTGTGTTGTCTGCACGATACGCGTTAACAGTCGCCTTAGCACATTGCACCAACGGCGGAGTTGCCATAACAACGTCTAACGATTATCTTAAGACTTTTCATGGCCAAAGAAAAATGAATGCCGTTCATGAAATCGTGAATGCCCGTGGACGAAATCGTGAACATTCCGTTTTGATTTTTTGTGAACGTTTCCGTTTCATTTTAACGATTATGAAACTCAATTTTTTCTATTAGTGTAGAGAAAAAATCAGGTGCCGCTTATTAGTTTCATAACCTCCCCTCACCACCTGTTTAAATTTCAAGAAAATCGGAGAAGTTTAGTTTTTTCACTGTACTTAAAAAAAGTCGGGTAAATAGAAGAATTTTTCGTCCAATTCTCAAAACGGCGGGTAAGAGGCCCATCCAAATATTAAAAAATTTCATATTAATTTCAAAACCTCGAATTTTTTGTCCAATTCTCAAAACGGCGGGTAAGAGGCCCATCCAAATATTAAAAAATTTCATATTAATTTCAAAACTTCGTCCTCTGTAAATTTCAGGTAAATCGGAGAAGTTTAGTTTTTTTTTCACAAAAAAATCTGGCAAAGAGAAGGTCTCCCTCTCAAAATATCGAAAAAAGTAGTGGATCTATGTCTTGACGCCACCTTACCTCAAGTAAGGTCGAGAATGTTGGTCCAATTTTCAGAAAGACGGACAAATATTAAAACATCTGGTATTCCCATATTAACTTCATATTTTAAGTAAAAATTTCGTATTAGGGTTTTTCTTTTTCTTCAAAGTGGACTATATCAGTCCATATATCGAAATAGCCCACATATAGACCGATCTCCCAATTGGGTTTCTTGAAGTGCAATTTCCTAGTGATTTGTTTGAAATCTAAAATCTAGAGGTACTTAAAATCAGTAAAGAGCTGTACAAAATTTGGTATCTAGGGGGCCATGTTTTAATATATCGCTCCCACATACACTGATCTCCCGATTTGACTTCTTCAGGGCATGGAACCCACAATTTGTATCCGATTTGTTTGAAAAGTCACCATATTATATAAATTTCAATGGAGCTTTAACGTTGTTTTTATATCCTCCACCGTACGATTGGGGGTATATTAACATTGTCATTCCGTTTATAACACATCGAAATATTGCTCTAAGACCCCATAAAGTATATATATTCTGGGTCGTGGTGAAATTCTAAGTCGATCTAAGCATGTCCGTCCGTATGTTGAAATCACTCGAACTTCCGAACGAAACAAGCTATCGACTTGAAACTTGACACAAGTAGTTGTTATTGATGTAGGTCGGATGACATTGCAAATGGGCCATATCGGTTCACTTTTACGTATAGCCCCCATATAAACGGACCCCCAGATTTGGCTTGCGGAGCCTCTAAGAGAAGCAAATTTCATCCGATCCGGCTGAAATTTGGTACATTATGTTGGTATATGGTCTCTAAAAACCATGCAAAAATTGGTCCACATCGGTCCATAATTTTATATAGCCCCCATATAAACTGATCGCCAGATTTGGTTTGTGGAGCCTTTAAGAGAAGCAAATTTCACCCGATCCGACTGAAATTTAGTACATGGTGTTGGTATATGGTCTCTAATAACCATGCCAGAATTGGTCATATTGGCCCATAATTATATACAGCCCCCATATATACCGATCCCCTGATTTGAACTCCGGAACCTTTTGAAGGAGCAAAATTCATCCGATCCGGTTGAAACTTGGTACATTTCTCTAGTGTATGGCCGATAACAACCATGCCAAAATAGGTCCGTATCGATCTATATTTTATATAGCCCCCAAATGTTGGTATATGGTCTCTAACAACCATGCAAAAATTGGTCCACTTCGGTCCATAATTATCTATAGCCCCCATAAAAACTGATCCCCAGATTTGACTTAAGAAGTTTTAAGATGCCTTGCCATCGGCCGCTACCAAGTAATTTAATTGTGGATGACCGTCTTTAGTAGAAGTTTCTACGCAATCCATGGTGGAGGGTACATAAGATTCGGCCTGGCCGAATTTACGGTCGTAGATACTTGATTGAGTTCGTTTATATATATGCATGGAAAGTAAAGATGTAATAACCTTGACCACAGGTGGTATATGACATGAGTATTTATTTTTATTAATTAGCTTTGAAAAAAAAAAACTTTCTATTAAGATTCCCTCAATTTTGAAGATAAATCCATTTATAGGGAAATAAATACAGACCCTCTTGCCTTAATTTAAATTAAATACAAATTTGTTTTTTAGGAAATCTGTCAATCTCAATTAAATTACTCACCTTTGTCACTAATTTATTTAATTGAAAATTCATTAATGGACATGATTGTATTTAGAAGAAACTTTTCTGTCTTATTTTGCTTCATTAGCATCCATGTTAATTGGTACATTATTAGTCCCATGAAGAATATTAGGAACAAGTGTTTCGAGGAGTTCCACAATGGAAGGTAAAACCAATGACTTCAATGAGCAAGGGAAATATGTTCAAACATTTCAATGAATAATTTCTTAAAATTTGTTTCAATTTCAATTTTTCAATTAAAACCAAGAGATTTGTCATTCCATTTAATATTGATGAAAATATATCCATAGTGACGAATGGCAGAAAGAAACAGTTAGATGTGGATTCCGGACATCATTAATATTTAATAGGAATCAGCGAAGGGTAAAATGAAATTGAAAAATCAGCATCATTGGAGTGTAAAAACAAAAAGCACCACATTACCCCAAAAAAAAATAAATGGGGGCCAAATGTTAAGTTGATATGATGAAGTTCCAATACCAGAGAAAAAAAAATCCTAAAAGACCAAAAGAAAATATAAAACTCCATGGGTGGTTGGTTGTTTGACTGGCTGGTGTCAATATGGCCCATAAGAGGATTAGTCAAGAAAATCTTACATTCTCCCTTTAGCTTGTACAAGAATATTTTGATATTGACCTATGACGGCCATTTGCCGCATGGACATAGCAACGACCCATGGGAAATACTAAAATGGCAAACCACCGGAACGAGATAATAACGTCCATGTGTTTAAGCTTATTTGCTGTGATGGTAAACCCTTGGAGAAAGGACAATGGTCTGCTACAAATACCAAGACCAAGAATATTGGACATAAATACATTTTTCATTATGGGGCAACATAAGTTTTGAAGCTATTTGTCAAATGGCAGAGAAAAACAAAAACATTATGATTGATTTGTTTTTGAAGAAGACACTATGGAAGAATGTTGTCTGTGAATGCACTAATATTGAAGACATTGAATAAAGGGCAAAAAATTTCTGTATTTGTTTTCAATTATTTTAAAGGAGTTCGATAAAAAATTTAATTCAAAAAAAGAATTGCTTTGATCTTAAAAAAGAGTTTGTTAAATAAAATTAATAAAAATTATATTTTTTTTAACAATATGCCTTAGATCAAATTGTGATTCATTTAAATTTTTTTCTCTTATAGGTATATATGAATTTAAAAATATGTAATGCCCTGTTTCCCTAGCTCATTCGAAATCTTTCTTTCGTATTCCAAGCGAAAGGAGATTGATTTGGGATCTTCGATTTCGAAAGGCATGTCACTTTATATTTTATTGTTCAATATGACCCGAACTTGTATACGTGAAACCATTTTTAAAATTTGAAAATAGTATGAAAATACTCATTGCGCATAATCAATGTATTCTCATACAAACGAAACAAGGTCGCAAATATAGATTCGAATACGAGTAACTGCTTTTCTAGCGAATGGGGTTTCGTTACGGTTGCCACTCGTGCAAAAAATAATCTACCAAAATTTGAAGACAATTTAACCAAAAATCTACCAAATTAAAAACCAAGTATTTTTATGTCAAAATTGTATTTCTATATAAAATTTTCCCAAAATTTTATTTTTATATAGAATTTTCTCCAAATTTTATTTCTATAGAAAATTTTCTCTAAAGTTTATTTCTATAGAAAATTTTTTCACAACATTTTATTTCTATATAAAATTTTCTCAAAATTTTATCAATAGTAAATTTTTTCTAAATTTTATTTCCATAGAAAATGTTTTCAAAATTTGATTACTATAGAAAATTTCTCCAAAATGTTATTACTATAGAACATTTTCTCAACATTTTATTTGTACAGAACATTTTCTCCAAACTGTTTTCTATAGAAAATTTTCTCAAAATTTTATTTCTATAGAAAATTTTCTCAAAATTTTATTAAAAAAAAAAAATAAATTATTTAAATTGTATTTCAATAGTAAATTTTATCAAAATTTTGTTTCTATAGACATTTATTTTCAAAATTGTATTTCAATAGAAATTTTTATCAAAATTTTATTTCAGTTTTCTTGTATCGATTCTGCAGATGTGATTCTTAGCATCTCATCTGTGAAATTTAATTCTGTTGGTTACGATGGTATTGATCCGCGCTTCTTCAAGGTCTTGCTTCCACTTTTATTGTCATATATAACAAGTCTATTTAACAGGATTATAATTACAAGCACTTTTCCTTCTGCTTGGAAACACAGTAAAGTTATTCCTATACCTAAGGGTGGTGGTGAATACCGTCCTATATCCATTTTATGTTTTCTATCTAAGGCTTTTGAGAAGATAATCTATAGACAACTATCTGACTATCTTACTGATGGCTCAATGTTATTTGAAAGACGGTCTGGCTTCCGTCCCAAGCACAGTTGCATAACCGCCTTGGCAGACGTATGCGAGGATATAAGGATTAACTTAGAGAACAATGAGGTTACTTGTCTGGTTCTTCTTGATCACTCTAAGGCCTTCGATTCGGTGGATCATAACATATTGTGTGCTAAGTTATTAAATATTTATAATTTTTCTTCATCCGCGACACGTCTCGTTTGGTCCTATTTGTGTAATCGGTCGCAATCTGTCAGTGCAAATGGTTTATTGTCAGGAACTCTGCCAGTCAACAGAGGTGTTCCTCAGGGGTCAATCTTGGGCCCTCTGCTATTATCTGTCTATTCCAACGACCTTCTCTGTCATCTATCGTACACTAAGGTACATTTATATGCCGATGATGTACAAGTGTATATTTCAAATCCCCTATCGGAGCTCAATGACTGTGTTGACAGATTGAATCAGGACCTGGTGAATATTCATACCTGGGCATGTGCTAACGGGCTCTGCATAAACCCTCGAAAATCAAAGTGCCTTATCATAGGTAAGAGGAAATCGAATCTCCGATATGATGTCAATGTTAGTATTAATGACATCGGTATATCGATTGTGGCGTCGGCAAGGAATCTCGGGGTTATTTTTAATGATACACTGACAGGGTCGGATCATATCTGCTCCGCTGTGGGACAAAGCTATGCGAAGCTACGTGCACTTTGGTCGACCCATTCTTTTACTCCTTTGGGAGTCAGACGTCTATTAGCTAAGACTTACATTTTGCCAGGTCTATTATATGGTTCTGAATTATTCGCTAGCTGTGACTCTGCTAGTCGAAGGAGATTGAACTTCCTTTTTAATAGTACATCTTTGGGTTGAGTCGCCGGGATTCTGTTACCCGATATTCACTAACTCTATATGGTATATCCTTTGATAGTTTGTTATCTATTAGGAGCCTTGTATTCCTCCACAAATTGGTCTACTCTGGAACACCTGAGTATTTATTCGATATGCTTCGATTCACTCGCTCCAGTAGGGGTAAGCGAATTATACCGTTTGTGCAACGTAGCCTTGTTTCTGTTTGGCAATTTTTTATGTCGTCCGTTCGTCTTTGGAATTTGTTACCTATCTGTATTCAAACCATTAGCGACACCAATACATTTAAGAAAAAATTGTTTAATTACTTTGCTATCACCTGAAAATCTTTGTTTTTCCAAATTTGTTATTGAATGTTGTATTTTTATTTATTTATTTTTTTTTCTTTCTTTGTATTTTTTTCTTATTCTCGTCTCTGTTTCTGTATATAAATGTCACTTCTAATTTTATCTTTGTTACCTTACCCAAATTTAATTATACCAATTTTTACAACATTATCAAATCTTATAACTTTTATTTTTATTATTTTTCTTTTTTTTATTATTTACTATTCCCTTTTATTTTTATAATTATATTTTTAAAATCATTATAAACATATAATTTAATTGTCAATTTCATTTCATTTAGTTTTTCGTTTTTTATTTTTTTACTTACATTTAAGTTTCGATTTATGAGATTATACAAACATTGGATAAACTTTCCTCTACTATAATTATAAGAATCTGTTATTCTTGTTGTACAGGTTTTATGAAATAACTAATTAAATAAATGAAATAAATAGTAATTTTTTTCTAAATTTTATTTCTAAAGAAAATTTTCTCAAAATTTAATTTCTGTAGACAATTTTCTCAATATTTTATTTTTATAGAAAATATTCTCAAAATTTTATTTCTATAGAAAATTTTCTCAAAATTGTATTAACATTTTATTTCAGTAGTAAATTTTATCAAAATTGTATGTCTATAGAAATTTGTTTTCAAAATTTTATTTCAATAGAAATTTTTTATCAACATTTTATTTCAATAGTAATTTTTTTCTAAATTTTATTTTTATATGATCAATAAAGTTACTATTTAGATACAAATCTCATTTAGGGAATTTTCACTATTTTTTTGCGATATATTAATAAAGCTACTCACGTACAAACATATATCAGATTAAATTCCAAATTATAACACACAAAAAATATTTTTTGTGTTCAATCACGAAGTTAATTGATCCAATTAATTTTTCATTGAAATATCTTCACAAAAATGATAATATCAATTGAAAAGTTAATTAAAATGGTTTTGTCTTTACACTAATGATTTTTGTATTGATTCTGAGGCAAAAAGTGGAGAATTGGAGTAAGAACAAAATTAAGACACAATGTAAAATGTAAGTTTTGTGTACTTGATTCTAGGAAACAAAGTTTCATTTATTCGTGTATTCAGCTTTTTATTTCATGTCCTATCAGAGTCCTTTAAAATCATGTTAACAACAACTTAAATTTCCAAATTCTGACTCGACTAAAAGTAACAATTATGCTTTGTTTCAAATTAAAAAAGTTTTTATATAACGTATTGAAAAATATCCCGTATTTCTCTTCTTGACGGTGCACCCAAAGAAAAAATATTTTCCTCCGCAATGAAATTTTAGAATGTTTGTTAAGCGATTCAACGATTGTCTCTAAAATTTGTTTCAAGAGGAAACTTTGCTTGTTTCAAATTTTGTTCCTTAGAAAAGCAAACTCTTCTTTCAGTGTATAGCAGGTGCATTGCTCATGAAAATTGCTTGAAACTGAAAGTACTATTTCCAGATTTTACTACTCACAATCATTTAAATAATAACGGTCAAAAACGGTCAAAATCTACAGATTTAAGATTTAAAATCAAGGCGTTATTTCATTATTTGCACTAACATATATGCACGATTTCTCTAAAACTCAAACAAAAATGGTTCTTCTAAACAGATACTGGATCTGATCTAGTCTTCATAGGTAGAATCTTTAAATTTATCTTCGGGAAGCGTACTGGATGAACTAATTTGCTGGGGAGAGTATTTGTCATCAAACCTCCTGAAATTCTATATATTATGAACTAACGCGCTACGACGAAGAGTTTTCAAAGGAAACTATTATATTTGATTCATGGTGGTGGGTACTTAAGATTCGGCCCGGCCGAACATACTGCTGTATATACTTGTGTACGTGTATTTACGATATCTGGTCGAGGAGAAGCGAAGGAGGAGGTTCCCTTTTGCCCGATATATATATATATATATATATATATATATATATATATATATATATATATATATATATATATATATATATATATATATATATATATATATATATATATATATATAAAGTACAGGGTTGTCGATAATTGTATGATTTTTCCGCATGCTTCTGCCAGACTTTTTTTAAGTAAAAAACTTAAATTTACATGAAGTTGACAGGCAACGTAGAGGGTGCTTCATTTTCCGATATATGTTCGGAAAAGGCATGTTATGTGTGTCCCACACTTTAACAAATGTTAATATGGTCAGGTTTTAAGTATTTTTACTTTTTCCGATTTATTCGACGGTACGTTGATTATCAGTATACCTCCCCTTGACAAACCACGCTTGAAATTCACAGGAAATGTAGAAGATTGTCAAACGATTTGAATACAGATCAATTAAAAAAACAAAAATAGCTTGTATAACCGCCCTATTTCTGTATATAAACGAAAAAGAAAGTAGTCCGATTTTTTTAAATGTACGGGACACACGTGTGTAAACCATGGAGTGATTAATCAGTACTTCAGTTTTTGTGCCAGACTTCCCCTGATCCTACTCTTTTAAAAAGAGTTCAAATCTTTTAGTATTTGTTTTCACATCGCAGGATATGGTTGACTAAGTTAAATATGCTTCGGGACATTGTTTTAATTAAAAAGTCTTTATCTTAAAGACATTTGCCTTAATATTGCTTAAATTGCGTGTTCTAAAATATAAGTTGCTTAACCTTTCATATTTGCTTAATATTTTTTTTTCAGTGATCCTTTGAAAATTGGAATACTTTTGTTAGACGGGCGTACATGACTTGACGAAAAATTTCATTGATTCGAGTGTCGCAAAATATCACTTCAGTTACCCTAACAGATTTCAACAAACCTCCTTGCAATGCTCTGTAACAGTGTTGCCAGTATATAAATATGCTTCGGGACATTGTTTTAATTAAAAAGTCTTTATCTTAAAGACATTTGCCTTAATATTGCTTAAATTGCGTGTTCTAAAATATAAGTTGCTTAACCTTTCATATTTGCTTAATATTTTTTTTCAGTGATCCTTTGAAAATTGGAATACTTTTGTTAGACGGGCGTACATGACTTGACGAAAAATTTCATTGATTCGAGTGTCGCAAAATATCACTTCAGTTACCCTAACAGATTTCAACAAACCTCCTTGCAATGCTCTGTAACAGTGTTGCCAGTATTGTGGATTTTTCCCCAAATTGGGGATATTTTTTCATGAATGGGGACGAAATTTCTGGGGACTTGGGGATTTAGTGGGGAATTTCCATAAATTTGGGGATTTCTGTGGGGAATTTTCCGAGAAATCGCTTTAATCTTTTTTATAAATAAAGTTTTATTTCTATCGAAAATTTTGTCAAAATCTTATTTCTATCGAAAATTTTGTCAAAATTTTATTTCTATCGAAAATGTTGTCAAAATTTTATTTCTATCGAAAATTTTGTCAAAATTTTATTTCTATAGAAAATTTTGTCAGAATTTTATTTCTATAGAAAATTTTGTCAAAATGTTATTTCTATAGAAAATTTTGTCAAAATTTTATTTCTATAGAAAATTTTATCAAAATGTTATTTCTATAGAAAATTTCGCCAAAATTTTATTTCTATAGAAATTTTTTTAAAATTTTATTTCTATAGAATTGTTTTTTTCAAAATTTTAGTTGTATAGAGAATTTTGTCAAACTTTTATTTTATATAGAAAATTTTGTGAAAATTTTATTTTTATGGAAAATTTTGTCAAAATTTTATTTCTATAGACAATTTTGTCAAAATTTTATTTCTATAGAAAATTTTGTCAAAATTTTATTTCTATAGAAAATTTCGCCAACATTTTATTTCTTTAGAAAATTTTTTCAATATTTTATTTCTATAGAAAATTTCGCCAAAATTTTATTTCTTTAGAAAATTTTGTCAAAATTTTATTTCTATAGAAAATTTTGTCAAAATTTTATTTCTATAGAAAATTTTGGCAAAATTTTATTTCTATAGAAAATTTTGGCAAAATTGTATTTGTATAGAGAATTTTGTCAAACTTTTATTTTATATAGAAAATTTTGTGAAAATTTTATTTTTATGGAAAATTTTGTCAAAATTTTATTTCTATAGACAATTTTGTCAAAATTTTATTTCTATAGAAAATTTTGTCAAAATTTTATTTCTATAGAAAATTTTGTGAAGAATATAAATTTAAATTGGGGACTTTTGGGGACGAAAACATCATAATTTGGGGACAAGAGCCGGAAAAACACTGCTCTGTAATGAATGGGCTCTGAGAAAATATGTTAGTCCTCTGGTGCGTACGATTTACAGTACAATGTAATGAAGTTGGCGTTAATCATACGCTCCCTAATACCACATCATGCCTTCACAGGGTGTTCACAGAGAAACGTTTTACTGAATTTCTTTGTTGTTGTTGTTATTGTATAATAATATTTACTTTTCAACTATTAACAAGAACATTTTCAATACGGAAATAGTTTAAGCCCAAACTTTGTGCAAAATCTCAAGAGTTTGTATTAAAAAAAAATCCAAATATTTAAGCCTTACTATAACCCAAGAAAAGAAGTCTCAACGAATGGAGCGGGTAAACTAAACATTGTAACCTAACATTGAAGATACGCGAAATTGCCGGAAGACGAAGAAGTGTTAAGACAAGAGAACAAAAGGAGAAAGTAAAAAAAAAATGTTTAATAGACCATAATTTGATATTCTGTACACATACACTTACCCTGGAAAGGGGATGATATTGAGCTTACTTGGATGGTTGGTTGAATGGTTAGCTGTTGGTCTTCCAAGTTTGCCCCTTGATAGCCTGAAGTATTAAATCATCTGTTTGAGACATTTTATACGTTCGCCATTTACATCACCACAGCCATGACCATGATACATTGCTTGAACATTTGTGGGCCATAGCCATTGCTTCTTATCGACGATGTGAAAATCTTCTTCTTCTTCTTTTTCTTGCTTATGACCCAGTACTCTAAGGTTTGTTACTATAACGAACCTCATAAGAATTGTGGTTGGCCGACAAGTGAGCAACAAAGATGTTGAACTTCGCGTTCTATAATCTTAAGTCAGCAGTGTAGTTTCAATTATTCCACAAGTGCTTCTTTTCACATGCCCGGGTCTAAAATTTAAAACTACTTTCACTCTGCTGTGTGCTTTTATTTTTGCAAAATGAAATTCCGTAGGCGAAAGTATCTACTGTAAGAGGCCAGTATGTAATAGAAAGCAAACAAACGCCTATGATGGCATTTTGATACTTGTTAAAACTTTTGGCATTGGATACCATGAGGGGCAAAAGTTATAGCAATAAAAAAGACTATGTGACAGTAAAGCAAGTGCATGCAGTGGAAGGAAAAAATTATAAGGCGTTGTATCCTATAGAGTTGTAGACAGCACAGCAAGTGAAAGCAAAAATTATAATTTTTTTAGCTTTGGCTTTTGACCGCTATGAATGAAAATAATGGAAAATGTTGTTTATTCTTCTGTAAGTACAATTTTCATAACATCTATTTTTTGGAGCTCGTTGTAGTATTTAGAATATGGACAGTAACTACATTAAAAACAAAAGCATGCCCGGTTCCAAAGATTTTGTCTTTACTTTAATAGTTTTGGTATTGATTCTGAGCCAAAGAAGCGGAGAATTCAAGTAAGGATACTTTTAAGACACAATTCTCTTTTAAATTTGGGTTTTGTGTACTTGACTCTAGGAAGCAAATTTTAATTTTCAGCTTTTTCAGCTTTTTTTCTTCATATGCTATCGAAGTCCTTTAAAAATATGTTATCGACAACATTATTTTCCAAATTCAGACATGACTTCCAGTAGAAATTATACTATGTTTCAAGTAAAACACGTCCTTAAAATAAAGTGTTGAAAAACATGTCCTATTTTTGAACGATTTTTATACCCTCCACCATAGGATGGGGGTATATTAACTTTGTAATTCCGTTTGTAACATATCAAAATGTTGTTCTAAGACCCCATAAAGTATTAATGCTGTTAATGTAGGTCAGATGGTATTGTAAATGGACCATATCGGTCCACTTATACGTATAGCCCCCATATAAACGGACCCCCAAATTTGGCTTGTGAAGCCTCTAAGAGAAGCAAATTTCATCCGATCCGGCTGAAATTTGGTACATGGTTTTAGTATATGGTCTTTAACAACCATGCAAAAATTGGTCCACATCGGTCCATAATTATATATAGCCCCCATATAAACCGATCCCCCGATTTGGCTTGCGGAGCCTCTAAGAGAAGCAAATTTCATCCGATCCGACTGAAATTTGGTACATGATGTTAGTATATGGTCTCTAATGACCATGCCAAAATTTGTCCCTATTGGTCCATAATTATATATAGCCCCAATATAAACCGATCACAAGGTTTGACCCCCGGAGCCACTTGGATGACCAAAATTCATCTGATTCAGTTGAAATTGGGTACGTGGTATTAATATATGGCCTCAAACACTCATGCAAAAATTGGTCGAAATCGGTTCATAATTATATATAAGCCCCATATAAACCGATCCCCAGATTTGACCTCCGGTGCCTTTTGGAGAAGCAAATTTCATCCGATCTGGTTGAAATTTGGTACGTGGTGGTACACGCAGAGAAGGAATATGATCACCTCAAACATGTTTCAAGAGCAAAATGTTATTTTTGTATGGTGACCATGTAACATGTTTGTCACTAAAATATTATTTTCTCGTCAAATATAACCTGATTGCCGAAATCAAAAACATGATTTCCGAGAAAATAACATGCGAAACCATGCGAAAACCATGTTACATGGTCACCACTCAAAAATATTTTTTTGCTCTTAAAACATGTTTGAGGTGATCATATTCCTTCTCTGGGTGTAGTATATGATTTTTAACAACCATGCCAAAAGTGGTCCATATCAGTCCATAATCATATATAGCCCCCATATAAACCGATCCCGAGATTTGGTTTTGGTGCCACTTGGAGGAGCAAATTTCATCCGAGTCAGTTGAAATTTGGTACATTGTGCTAGTATATGGCCGTTAACAACCATGCCTAACTAGGTCCATATCGGTCTATAGTTATATATAGCCCTCAGATAAATCGAACCCCAATCATACAAACATTGGTCCGTATGAAGTTCATAATTGTATATAGCCCACATATAAGCGACCCCCATATTTCAATTCTGGCTCTCTACGTACCGTGCAAAAGTCCATAGCGATTCGTAATTATTTGTAGACTTATCTACACATACCTTTTTTGTCTAATATATACCACGTGTGGACTAACTCACAATTTAGAAAACGATGTTGAGAAGTTTTAAGATACCACAACCCAATTAATTCGATTGTGGATGACAGTCTTTCGTAAAAATTTCTACGCAATCCATGGTGGAGGATACATAAGATTCGGCCTGGCCGAACTTACGGCCGTATATACTTGTTAATCATTGACTTAACTAACTTAATGTTTTTATCCTGATTAAAAAGTTAATTGTATTAATTAATTTATTAATTGAAAAAAAAAATGTTCAGCTGCAATCAACTTTTTAATTGGAAATATTTTGGTGACAAATTTTTCTATGTACACATGCAATTATGAATATTTTACTAGTAAACGTTTCATGGACGTAACTTATTTGTGAGAGGAGGCGTATGGTATATATAGTCAAGATGACAGCTTCGTCCATAATACGGTTCAAAGGTTGGTTAGTTAACGGAACACTAACGGAGCTTTATGAAAATAGGGGTAAGTCGAAATTTATATTTTTTTGTCATCGCCGATAAAACCATATTGTTCTACGACACCAATAGCCCTTTATGACATATTTCCCATATTCTGTCAATTTATTTTATTCCACCTCTTTTTTTTTTTGATGATGCAAAAAGTCTTAAATTACCATCACTTACCATTTATTATTCAAGTGTTTGTTTTTTTTTCGTTTAATCTGAAATTGAAAAATGAGATGTTCGTTAGTGTCAATTGGAAATTTTAATGATTCATTAGAAAAAAAAAAAAAATTATAGCTACAGAAGAAAATAAGAGGGAAGGCCAACATCAATATGCCATCAATGGCTTGTGTTAATTAATTGAGATTTTTAATAAAGTTTTAGTTACAAATAATTAATTGCAAATTTATTTTCCACCTGAAGACTTTCCACTTTATATAGGTGAGTAAATGGTGTGGTATATAAATAGGATATCTATTATGTAGAAAAATCATTAATGATAAGAATATTAAAAAAAAGCAAACAATGACATTATTAGAACAACATGAACGATTAGACATGACTTGACAAAAACCAGGGACAACAAAACATATCAATATACCCCCAAGGAAAAATGTATTATGACAACAGGTGTCTTTTGGAAAGCTATCATTGGGGTCATAGACCCTCGTGATGTTGACAAAAAGGAGATACGATGATGTACCACAAGCTATAATCACACATAGTTGAGTTTTCAAATGTAACTAGGTCATGAGGTCATAAAAATTGTCTATATACTCAACCTATGATAGTTTAGATGAGTCGACCAATTGATAACAAATAATTTGCCTTCATTGTGAGATTAATGGCTGGGAAATTTTTTCTCATATGCGTATAAAATGTACAGTCCGATTAAAGGTTAATCAAAACACCTATCCTAATAATCGAATCCTAATGGTTTGGCCCACAACTTGTGACGTTACTATAAGAAAGTGGAAATTCAAAGACCACTACGAAAGCGCAAAGTTTCTTTGACTAATTATGTTTTTTTTTCGACAAATCCTCTTCTATTAAGACAGAAATAATACCATGGCAGTTTGGTGATTATTTCCCTGGAATTCCCCTAATAAAATTTTCTTAATCGTATCTAACATTTTCCATTCATGTATTTCTAGTACCTATCTCCTTGGGTGTATTAATAACTATTTTGTCGTCTATATCTCTTTTACTGTAATCTAAGACTCCTAATTAATTACTAAACGACGTTAAGGTGGAGCAATCATAATGCACAACAAATAAAAGTGCACTAATTTTTCAGCAGAAAAAAATATAATTTCTTCTCAAGTTATTACCCTATTGCAAATTACCGTTGAAGGACCTATCACAGGACTTCAGTTTGTCGCAGTTTTTAAATTTTACTACAATTTATTTTGTGTGCTAATTATAAATTCATTTATTACAAAGAAATAATTTAATTTAAAAAAAAATACATTTGATTTGAAAAAGGTTTCAATTGATTTGAAACAGGTTTCAGTTGAAGTGAAAATGCTATAAAATGTACACCGAGCGAGTTAGAATCATCTGTTGAATCGATCTAGCTCTTAATGTCCGTCCGTCCGTGTATTCATATATTTGTTGTTCGCAAGATCCCGGTCGCAATTATTAACCGAGTTTCATGAAATTTTGGTATTTTTTCGGCAGCAAAAGATCATCTAAATCATATCACCGCTAAATTTTCTTAAATACGTAAATAGAATATAGAATTACGAAGCAACAGACACATCGTTTGTGATTTAAGTTTATTTCTCTAACTTATTTTATTTAAACCACTCAAAACACTTAGGTTTACTAATTTAGGAATGGTTTGGGGTATGGTATAGGCATGATCTACACTTTTACTGAAATGCAATTATTTAATTAATTAAAATTAAACCCCTCTCGATGACAAACTCATGTTGATGTGACAGGTGCCTTTGACCAGAAGTGGGACTGATCTATATACACCAGCGACTAGTCCTGGTGTTGATAACATTTTGACAATTTTTTTTATAGAAATAAAATATTGACAAAATTTTCTATAGAAATAAAATCTTGACAACCATTTTCTAAAGAAAGAAAATTTTGACATACATTTTTTATAGATATAAAATTTTGACAATAATTTTTTATAGAAATAAAATATTGACAAAATTTTGTATAGAAATAAAATTTTGACAAAATTTTCTATAGAAATAAAATTTTCACAAAATTTTCTATAGAAATAAAATTTTGACAAAATTTTCTAAAGAAATAAAAATTTGACAAAATTTTCTATAGAAATAAAATTTTGACAATTCAATTTCAATTTTCAATTTTTGAATTCGTCTTTATTAGTCTTCATTTCTCATTATAATTACAATGTTTGGATGAGATTTTATCTTTTAGATATTGCTACAAATAAGATTATTCATCAGAGATATTAACAATATGTTTCAATCTATATTTATCTATATATTTTTAAAGGGAAAATTAGGATAAAACCTTTATATACATTATCATAATCAGTTCAAATATTTTGGAATATGTATGACTATACAGGGATATTGCGGGAATAGCCACGATAAACATACGACTTCCAATTTGATAATTCTAATGATTGAAGTATTAATAAAAGTCTTATTCGCAGCAAGACCTTATCAGCGGATAAGGAGAATATTTTGCTTTGTTCATGTAATTAGAATTAAGCATGGCAAGAAATTCTTCCAATTTCATGTATCCTGTTTCGTTGTGGAGTATAGATGTAGAGTATCTCCAATGCTTATTATTTATCATCTTTAGGCATTTGTTTTGAAGAACTTGCAACTTTGACAAGTGCGATTTTGCTGCTATGCACCAAATTGGACACGCGTATGTAATAGAAGGTCTAATTACACTTTTGAATAGCAGATTTTTATTTTCGTGATTGAGATACGAGTTTCTGTGAAGTAGTGACCATAAAGCAGTGATAGTTTTGAGCACCTTTTGGCGGATATCATCAATGTGTTTACCAAATGTGAGTTTTTTATCAAGTGTGACGCCTAGGTATTTTACACTACCAGATATAGTAATTCTCTCATTACCAAAGTTTAGACAACGTCTGGGTAGACGTTTGGGAGATTTATTAAAAGGGAATATAATTGCCTGGGTTTTGGCTGGATTGATTTTTATTTTCCATTTAGTAAGGTATTTGCTGCAAGCTGTTAATCCTTTTCCATCTTTTTTAGTAAGGCTTTCGTAAGCTTGCTAGAGGTGATTAAAGCCGTATCGTCCGCATAGTAAGCCGTTTTAATATAAGATGGTGTTTTAAAATCAGATGTGAAAATGGAAAATAATAATGGAGACAGTACAGATCCTTGGGGAAGTCCAGTGTTAAGTAGTTTTGGAGACGAATTGGCTGAATTGACTGACACAATGAATGATCGTGCCTCCAGAAAGTTTAAAACAACTTTGCATAGATATTTGGGAACATTGTTAACTAGTAATTTATATACTAGTCCATTATGCCAAATAGTGTCGAACGCTTTCTCAATGTCCAAAAGCACAAGACCTGTAGATCGTTTGGCACTTTTATTGCGTTTAATTAAATTAATTATTCGGTGAACTTGGTTGACAGCGCTGTGCTCTTTTCTGAAACCAAACTGAACGTCAGAAATCAAAGCATTTTCGGCAGAAAAATCATAAAGTCTAGTATGAATCACTTCCTCGTAGATTTTAGACAAGTTGCTTAAAAGGCTAATAGGTCTATAACTTGAGGGGTCCGTTTTGGGTTTATTGGGTTTGTGAATGGCGATTACCTTAGCAACCTTAAAGCTTTCAGGGAAATAATTCAGCCGAAGACAACTGTTTATTATATTTACAATAACTTTAAGAGCCTTTTCAGGTAGATTTTTAATCAACACATTGGAAATACCATCGAATCCGGGGGATTTTGAGGACTTTAGTGTAGAAATAATTCCGCGAATTTCAGCTAAGGAAGTTGGTATGATGGAATCTATATCCGGGTTTTCATTTTTGACCTTTTTAACCAATGAATATACCTTTTTATCTATTGAATGTTTAAAATGTGAAGTGATGCCGTTGGATTTAGCAAAGGTTTCTGCAAGTAACTCCGCCTTTTCCATATCAGTTACTATTTTATTATTGCAGTGGTTTAATGGAGGGACTTTGTTTTTACCTTTACCTCGAAGACTTCTACTAACTCTCCAAAAGGATTTATCTCCAGGTTTCATTTTTGTTAGAAAGCTCGACCACTCTTTATTACGATGAAGTTTTATCTTCTGGTCAATAATTTTGCTTAACAATTTAACACATTGTTCATAGTGAATTTGCTCCGTAGCATTTCCTGCACGTTGTTTCTTTCTTTTGTATGACCTTCTGGCCTTTATGAATTTTATTATTTCAGCTGGCAAATTGTAGTTGAAGCAACTGTTAACTTTGGGAGTAGAAGAGTCCCTTGCGTGCAAAACTGAGGAAGTAAAGTTTTCGATTTCTTTAGAAACTGATGCCTTACTGCTGAAAAGCTCGCTGCGTATCGAGATACTGTTATTAATAAGAGTTCTGAATTTATTCCAGTTTGTACGTTTGTAGTTATAGAAGCACGATTCGATAGTATTCGCAACAGAACGATCAATAGAGCAAATAACTGGACGATGGTCAGACGGAAATCCAAACTCCAACACATCAACAGAGAGTTTAAGGTTCGAATTGGTAATTACTAAATCAATTATAGATGGATTCCGATTTCATTATTTTTGGTTTAATAGTCAATTTTTCCAATACTGAGTCCAAGAGTACTTCCAAATGACAAAATATGTAGATGATCTGTTCTGTATTTTGAATAAAAATGACGTTCAGGCCACTTTATCAGCTTTAAACGCCTTCGATAGACAAATTCAATTTACGATGGAAACAGAAGAGGACAACAAGTTACCATACTTAGATACCATAATTCTAAGGCACAGAAATGGAATAAAAATTAACTGGTATCAAAAGCCAACAGCCACAGGACGATTGATAAATTTCAACTCCAAACATCCTAGACGAGTTATAATGAATACGGCTACAAATTTTATAAGAAGAGTACACGATATCAGCGACAAAATATTTCATAAGGACAACGAAGATAAGATAAGGACCATATTGCGATTAAATGATTTCCCGAATAAGACGATTGACGACCTAATACAACATGTAAAAGAACAACAACATATCAAACATGACGAAATTGAACCCAAAATTTATAAACCCTTGACATATGTCCCCCAATTCTCGGAAAGATTCAAATCATCTAACATGCTAAATAAGGACAAATTTCAAATTGCACAAAGGACTCATAATACAGTAAATCAATTCTTCAGCAAGACAAAATCCAAAATTAAGAAAGAAGACAAGTCAAACGTAGTATATAAGATCAAATGCAATGGAAATGACTCTGATACTTGCCAAAAAGTATATATTGGTACAACGAAAACCAAATTAAAAACTAGACTCTCAGGGCATAAATCTGATCAGAAAGCCACTGATAAGCCCTTGGAGCAAAAGACGGCACTTGCAGCACATTGCACTTTAACAGGACACAAACCAAATTTTAAGGACGTAGATATTTTGACGCAAGAAACCAATTATAAAAGGAGATTTACTCTGGAGATGCTACATATTATAAATGTACCTGCAGAAAGACGAATGAATTTTAAGACTGATACTGACCATTGTGCACATATTTATAGAAATATTGTACAAAAATATAGAAAGACAGATTAGCTTTTAGTTGTAAATATACTCCCTTGTAAAGAAGTTCACTGTTCTTTAAATTTAAATGTAATTATCTGTGTTTTTCATGTAATGATATATTTTTTTTGTTAATGTGTTAAATGTTTTTTTTTTCTTTTTGTTTAAAGTAATTTCCCTGAAGACGAGCATCGGAGATGTCTCGAAATATTGGAAAATTTTAAATATAAAAATACAACTCAAAAAACAACAACATCTGTTTTTATTCACATGACCTCAAGCCGAACTAAGCAAATATAATTAAAAGTTTAAAGGTCAACTAATTAAAACAACGAAATAAAATTTTGACAAAATTTTCTATAGAAATAAATTTGTGACAAAAATTTTTTATAGATATAAAATTTTAACAATAATTTTTTATAGAAATAAAATTTTGACAAAAATTGCTATAGAAATAAAATTTTGACAAAATTTTCTATAGAAATAAATTTTTGACAAATTTTTCTATAGAAATAAAATGTTGACAAAATAATCTATAGAAATAAAATTTTGAAAAATTTTCTATAGAAATAAATTTTTGACAAATTTTTCTATAGAAATAAAATGTTGACAAAATAATCTATAGAATTAAAATTTTACAAAATTTTCTATAGAAATAAAATATTGACAAAATTTTGTATAAAAATAAAATGTTGCCAAAATTTTCTATAGAAATAAAAATTTGACCAAATTTTTTATAGAAATAAAATCTTGACAAAATTTTCCATAGAAATAAATTTTTGACAAAAATTGTTTATAGATATACAATTTTGACAATAATTTTTTATATAAATAAAATATTGAGAAAATTTTGTATAGAAATAAATTGACAAATTTTCTATAGAAACAAAGTTTTGGCAAAATTTTGGATAGAAATAAAAATTTGAAAAATAAGAATTTTTGACAAAATTTTCTATAGAAATAAAATTTTGAAAATTTTTTTTATAGAAATAGAATTTTGATAAAATTTTCTATAATAATTAAATTTTGAGAAAATTTTCTATAATAATTAAATTTTGAGAAAATTTTCTATAGAAATAAAATTTTGACAAAATTTTCTATAGAAATAAAATTTTGACAAAATTTTCTATAGAAATAAAATTTTGACAAAATTTTCTATAGAAAAAAAAATATTGACAAAATTTTGTATAGATATAAATTTTTGACAAAATTTTCTATAGAAATAAAATTTTAACAAGATTTTCTATGGAAAAAAAATTTTGACAAAATTTTCTATAGAAATAAAATTTTAACAAGATTTTCTATGGAAAAAAAATTTTGACAAATAATTTGTATAGAAATAAAATAATGACAAAATTTTCTAAATAAATGAAATTTTGTTGTCTTTGATTTTAGCTTAAAACCATGCATTGACTAAACTACAAGTGTAGCTTAACCAACAGAGGAAAATAATATTTGTCAAATTTATTTGGGCACGAAATGTGTTTTTTTAGAAGCTTTGGAGCATTCTATTTTTGTATTGGTTTAACAGTGAAAACCTTTTGCTTAGCGTCGGTTTATGTTATTAAATAAAAATCGTACACTGTGAGTGGATCACCCTTTACTAACGATTATCTCTCTGCTATACATTTTTGCTAAATATTTACATCCATTGACTGGGGACCGGCATAAATTTTAGTCGCCTACTAATGGCGATTATACAAAGCCTTGAGTTTCTCTAATAGTTGGAGGGAGAGTGACACCCATAGCATTTTGGGTGAGAACAAATATAGAGAAAATACGCCGTTGCTTATCTCTTGCAGAGCCTAAGTGAAAACGAAAACATGAAAATCATTTGTAGTCATTGATAATTAAAAGTTATACTCATTGTTGTGGTTTTTGGGTAAGAGCAACAAGAAATACAACAACAACAACAACAATTGCTAGTAATAACAACGACATTGTTTCATTTACGTTTATTGTGACCTTAATCTCCGATAATTTCGTACGGGGTCTACCTTTCCCGCAAAGCAAGGATAATTTGTGGGATATTCACGGTATCATGGTCATATTCCAAATATTGTCTTTGTGTATGTATTGGTTTGGTTATCGATATTGATATCAGCAATGAGATTAGGGTCACAATTAAATTTGGCATTTTTCTTTAAGCATGGTTAGTTGCATATATGGAATTTTATAAAGAAACCATACTGTCATGCTGACATTGAAATGCATTAGTTATGTATAGCTATACAGGGTGGCTGATATAAATTTGGCATTTTTCTTTAAGCATGGTTAGTTGCATATATGGAATTTTATAAAGAAACCATACTGTCATGCTGACATTGAAATGCATTAGTTATGTATAGCTATACAGGGTGGCTGATATTTATTGCAACCAATTTGAAGTTGCTATAATTTCAAAACCGCTTCGTCTGACTGTTGAGAAATGAATTTCATTGACACTTAATTTTAGTGTTTGTAAGCTTCCAAAAGCATTTTGATATATTGCATTCAGAAATAAAGACATTCGTGATGGAATTTAAGCGTGATAGTGTGATTACTTTATATTTGGGTGGAAAGTGGCTATATGAAGAGCCTTCCGGGATTTGAATGCAAATATGTATTTTGTTTTTCGTATCATTTCTCGTTACCGTGATACTGCCGAATGGTCCGACAAGTGAAGTGCAGATTGGATCGATATCACGTAAAATTTGTTTTTCTTGTACATTTGTTTGTTGAACATTTTTTTGAAAAAATTGTGTATGGAACAGTTTTTGAGATATTTTTTTTAGTTTCCTTCTTTTTCACTAAACAATATATATCTCGAGTTAGAAATTATGAAAGAAATTAAATGAAAGGTATTGAGATGACGAATAATCGTGTATAATTGCATCTGTGATAAGTTAAGTGGGTCAAAAAATATCGAAGCAAAACATGAAAAAATTTAAAAAAAATCAATTTTTACAGTGACCTTTTTCCGATGGAAAAGTACAAACCATTCTTGTGTGCCCGAGTGACATTTTTGTATGGCTGATTTTTTCATTTTTTTGTACTTTTCCAGCGCAAAAGGGTCACTGCAAAACATGATTTTGTTTAAAATTCGCCCATCGATATATTTTGAAACACTTAACTTATCGCAGATCCAGTTACCCAGCAAAAAAAGCGTTGCCAAAAAAGTAATGAAAAATGTTCTTTTTGGATCCGGAAGTGGTGCAAAATTGACACAGAAGAGATGAATTTAACATGGGCTTGTTATAGGAACGAAGTCCTCCCTTTCAACAGCCGTTGCACTGAATTTGCATCACTTCTTTAGGTGTTATCCGAATGCAATGTTTTGGATGTAAATAAACAAATTATGTGATATTTTGTTAAATAAATAATTTTTATATTTTGTATACCCTTCACCACTACTGTGGTACATGGTATAATAAGTGTGTGCATTTGTATGTAACGCCAAGAAGGAGTAATCATATACCAACTTTTTAGTATACGGATCGGCTTAGAATTAAATTCTGAGTCGATTTAGCGATGTCCATCTGTCTGTCTGTCTGTCTGCCCGTCTGTCTGTTGGTGTATTTTGGTGTGCAAAGTACAGCTCGCAGTTTTAGTCCGATTGTTCTAAAATTTGGTATAGGGTTCTGTTTCGGCTTAAGGACGATCCCTATTGATTTTGGAAAAAATAGGTTCAGATTTAGATATAGCTGCCATATATATTTTTCACCGATCTGGTCATAATTGGCGTGTATATCAACCGATCTTCCTCAAATTCCGTACATCCGAATATTTTATGAGTCTCGAAAAACTTGCTCTTCGTTTTCCATATAAAAATTTAGATTTTTTCAGGATTTGGTTGAAATTTTCGGTCTTTTGGGGGATCGATTTGGACAGAATTTGATAGACTTTTACAAAATTTATAGACTCAAAATTTAAGTTGGCTAATGCAATAGGGTGGAACACAATTTTAGTAAAAAACCAGTAAGCAAAGTCTAAAGTCGGGCGGGGCCGACTATATTATACCCTGCACCACTTTGTAGATCTAAATTTTCGATACCATATCACATCCGTCAAATGTGTTTGGGGCTATATATAAAGGTTTGTCCCAAATACATACATTTAAATATCACTCGATCTGGAAGAATTTGATAGACTTCTACAAAATCTATAGACTCAAAATTTAAGTCGGCTAATGCACTAGGGTGGAACACAATGTTAGTAAAAAACCAGTAAGGAAAGTCTAAAGTCGGGCGGGGCCGACTATATTATACCCTGCACCACTTTGTAGATCTAAATTTTCGATACCATATCACATCCGTCAAATGTGTTGGGTGCTATATATAAAGGTTTGTCCCAAATACATACATTTAAATATCACTCGATCTGGAAGAATTTGATAGACTTCTACAAAATCTATAGACTCAAAATTTAAGTCGGCTAATGTACTAGGGTGGAACACAATGTTAGTAAAAAAAAATATGGGAAACATTTAAATCTGAAGCAATTTTAAGGAAACTTTGCAAAAGTTTATTTATGATTTATCGCTCGATATAAAGGGTGATTTGTTAAGAGCTTGATAACTTTTTTTTAAAAAAAAAACGCATAAAATTTGCAAAATCTCATCGGTTCTTTATTTGAAACGTTAGATTGGTCCATGACATTTACTTTTTGAAGATAATTTCATTTAAATGTTGACCGCGGCTGCGTCTTAGGTGGTCCATTCGGAAAGTCCAATTTTGGGCAACTTTTTCGAGCATTTCGGCCGGAATAGCCCGAATTTCTTCGGAAATGTTGTCTTCCAAAGCTGGAATAGTTGCTGGCTTATTTCTGTAGACTTTAGACTTGACGTAGCCCCACAAAAAATAGTCTAAAGGCGTCAAATCGCATGATCTTGGTGGCCAACTTACCGGTCCATTTCTAGAGATGAATTGTTCTCCGAAGTTTTCCCTCAAAATGGCCATAGAATCGCGAGCTGTGTGGCATGTAGCGCCATCTTGTTGAAACCACATGTCAACCAAGTTCAGTTCTTCCATTTTTGGCAACAAAAAGTTTGTTAGCATCGAACGATAGCGATCGCCATTCACCGTAACGTTGCGTCCAACAGCATCTTTGAAAAAATACGGTCCAATGATTCCACCAGCGTACAAACCACACCAAACAGTGCATTTTTCGGGATGCATGGGCAGTTCTTGAATGGCTTCTGGTTGCTCTTCACTCCAAATGCGGCAATTTTGCTTATTTACGTAGCCATTCAACCAGAAATGAGCCTCATCGCTGAACAAAATTTGTCGATAAAAAAGCGGATTTTCTGCCAACTTTTCTAGGGCCCATTCACTGAAGATTCGACGTTGTGGAAGATCGTTCGTCTATTCATGATGAAATGTCAAAGCATACTGAGCATCTTTCTCTTTGACACCATGTCTGAAATCCCACGTGATCTGTCAAATACTAATGCATGAAAATCCTAACCTCAAAAGAATCACCCTTTATATGTATTAGAAGTTTAGGAAAATTAGAGTCATTTTTACAACTTTGCGACTAAACAGTGGCGATTTTACAAGGAAATTGTTGGTATTTTGACCATTTTTGTCGAAATCAGAAAAACATATATATGGGAGCTATATCTAAATCTGAACCGATTTCAACCAAATTTGGCACGCATAGCTACAATGCTAATTATACTCTCTGTGCAAATTTTCAACTAAATCGGAGTTAAAAATTGGCCTCTGTGGTCATATGAGTGTAAATCGGGCGAAAGCTATATATGGGAGATATATCTAAATCTGAACCGATTTCAACCAAATTTGGCACGCATAGCTACAATGCTAATTCTACTCCCTGTGCAAAATTTCAACTAAATCGGAGCAAAAAATTGGCCTCTGTGGTCATATGAGTGTAAATCGGGCGAAAGCTATATATGGGAGATATATCCAAATCTGAACCGATTTCAACCAAATTTGGCACGCATAGTTTCAATGCTAATTCTACTCCCTGTGCAAAATTTCAACTAAATGGGAATTAAAAATTGGCCTCTGTGGTCATATGAGTGTAAATCGGGCGAAAGCTATATATGGGAGATATATCCAAATCTGAACCGATGTCAACCAAATTTGGCACGCATAGTTACAATGCTAATTCTACTCCCTGTGCAAAATTTCAACCAAATCGGAGTTAAAAATTGGCCTCTTTGGGCAAATGAGTGTAAATCGGGCGAAAGCTATATATGAGAGCTATATCTAAATCTGAACCGATTTGGCTGGTATTTTGCAAGTTTTTCGAGACCCATAAAATATTCGGATGTACGGGATTTGAGGAAGATCGGTTGATATACACGCCAATTATGAACAGATCGGCGAAAAATATATATGGCAGCTATATCTAAATCTGAACCGATTTTTTCCAAAATCAATAGGGATCGTCTTTGAGCCGAAACAGGACCCTATGCCAAATTTTAGGACAATCGGACTAAAACTGCGAGCTGTACTTTGCACACAAAAATACATCAACAGACAGACAGACAGACAGACAGACAGACGGACAGACGGACAGACAGACGGACATCGCTAAATCGACTCAGAATTTAATTCTAAGCCGATCCGTATACTAAAAGGTTGGTCTATGATTACTCCTTCTTGGCGTTACATACAAATGCACAAACTTATTATACCCTGTACCACAGTAGTGGTGAAGGGTATAAAAATATGGGAAACATTTAAATCTGAAGCAATTTTAAGGAAACTTTGCAAAAGTTTATTTATGATTTATCGCTCGATATATATGTATTAGAAGTTTAGGAAAATTAGAGTCATTTTTACAACTTTGCGACTAAACAGTGGCGATTTTACAAGGAAATTGTTGGTATTTTGACCATTTTTGTCGAAATCAGAAAAACATATATATGGGAGCTATATCTAAATCTGAACCGATTTCAACCAAATTTGGCACGCATAGCTACAATGCTAATTATACTCTCTGTGCAAATTTTCAACTAAATCGGAGTTAAAAATTGGCCTCTGTGGTCATATGAGTGTAAATCGGGCGAAAGCTATATATGGGAGATATATCTAAATCTGAACCGATTTCAACCAAATTTGGCACGCATAGCTACAATGCTAATTATACTCTCTGTGCAAAATTTCAACTAAATCGGAGTTAAAAATTGGCCTCTGTGGTCATATGAGTGTAAATCGGGCGAAAGCTATATATGGGAGATATATCTAAATCTGAACCGATTTCAACCAAATTTGGCACGCATAGCGACAATGCTAATTCTACTCCCTGTGCAAAATTTCAACTAAATCGGAGCAAAAAATTGGCCTCTGTGGTCATATGAGTGTAAATCGGGCGAAAGCTATATATGGGAGATATATCCAAATCTGAACCGATGTCAACCAAATTTGGCACGCATAGTTACAATGCTAATTCTACTCCCTGTGCAAAATTTCAACCAAATCGGAGTTAAAAATTGGCCTCATTGGGCAAATGAGTGTAAATCGGGCGAAAGCTATATATGAGAGCTATATCTAAATCTGAACCGATTTGGCTGGTATTTTGCAAGTTTTTCGAGACCCATAAAATATTCGGATGTACGGAATTTGAGGAAGATCGGTTGATATACACGCCAATTATGAACAGATCGGCGAAAAATATATATGGCAGCTATATCTAAATCTGAACCGATTTTTTCCAAAATCAATAGGGATCGTCTTTGAGCCGAAACAGGACCCTATACCAAATTTTAGGACAATCGGACTAAAACTGCGAGCTGTACTTTGCACACAAAAATACATCAACAGACAGACAGACAGACAGACAGACAGACGGACAGACAGACGGACAGACAGACGGACAGACAGACAGACGGACATCGCTAAATCGACTCAGAATTTAATTCTAAGCCGATCCGTATACTAAAAGGTTGGTCTATGATTACTCCTTCTTGGCGTTACATACAAATGCACAAACTTATTATACCCTGTACCACAGTAGTGGTGAAGGGTATAAATATGGGAAACATTTAAATCTGAAGCAATTTTAAGGAAACTTTGCAAAAGTTTATTTATGATTTATCGCTCGATATATATGTATTAGAAGTTTAGGAAAATTAGAGTCATTTTTACAACTTTGCGACTAAGCAGTGGCGATTTTACAAGGAAATTGTTGGTATTTTGACCATTTTTGTCGAAACCAGAAAAACATATATATGGGAGCTTTATCCAAATCTGAACCGATTTCAACCAAATTTGGCACGCATAGCAACAATGCTAATTATACTCTCTGTGCAAAATTTCAACTAAATCGGAGTTAAAAATTGGCCTCTGTGGTCATATGAGTGTAAATCGGGCGAAAGCTATATATGGGAGATATATCTAAATCTGAACCGATTTCAACCAAATTTGGCACGCATAGCTACAATGATAATTCTGCTCCCTGTGCAAAATTTCAACTAAATCGGAGTTAAAAATTGGCCTCTGTGGTCATATGAGTGTAAATCGGGCGAAAGCTATATATGGGAGATATATCCAAATCTGAACCGATGTCAACCAAATTTGGCACGCATAGTTACAATGCTAATTCTACTCCCTGTGCAAAATTTCAACCAAATCGGAGTTAAAAATTGGCCTCTTTGGGCAAATGAGTGTAAATCGGGCGAAAGCTATATATGAGAGCTGTATCTAAATCTGAACCGATTTGGCTGGTATTTTGCAAGTTTTTCGAGACCCATAAAATATTCGGATGTACGGAATTTGAGGAAGATCGGTTGATATACACGCCAATTATGACCAGATCGGCGAAAAATATATATGGCAGCTATATCTAAATCTGAACCGATTTTTTCCAAAATCAATAGGGATCGTCTTTGAGCCGAAACAGGACCCTATACCAAATTTTAGGACAATCGGACTAAAACTGCGAGCTGTACTTTGCACACAAAAATACATCAACAGACAGACAGACGGACAGACAGACGAATAGACAGACGGACAGACAGACAGACGGACATCGCTAAATCGACTCAGAATTTAATTCTAAGCCGATCCGTATACTAAAAGGTTGGTCTATGATTACTCCTTCTTGGCGTTACATACAAATGCACAAACTTATTATACCCTGTACCACAGTAGTGGTGAAGGGTATAAATATGGGAAACATTTAAATCTGAAGCAATTTTAAGGAAACTTCGCAAAAGTTCATTTATGATTTATCGCTCGATATATATATGTATTAGAAGTTTAGGAAAATTAGAGTCATTTTTACAACTTTTCGACTAACCAGTGGCGATTTAACAAGGAAAATGTTGGTATTTTGACCATTTTTGTCGAAATCAGAAAAACATATATATGGGAGCTATATCTAAATCTTAACCGATGTCAACCAAATTTGGCACGCATAGCTACAATGCTAATTCTACTCCCTGTGCAAAATTTCAACTAAATCGGAGTTAAAAATTGGCCTCTGTGGTCATATGAGTGTAAATCGGGCGAAAGCTATATATGGGAGATATATCCAAATCTGAACCGATTTCAACCAAATTTGGCACGCATAGTTACAAAGCTAATTCTACTCCCTATGCAGAATTTCAACTAAATCGGAGTTAAAAATTGGCCTCTGTGGGCAAATGGGTGTAAATCGGGCGAAAGCTATATATGGGAGCTATATCTAAATCTGAACCGATTTCAACCAAATTTTGCACGCATAGCTACAATGCTAATTCTACTCCCTGTACAAAATTTCAACCAAATTGGGGTAAAACTCTGGCTTCTGGGACCGTATTAGTCCATATCGGGCGAAAGATATATATGGGAGCTATATCTAAATCAGAACCGATTTCAATAAAATTTGGCACACTTGACTATAGTACTAATTGTTCTTCTTGTGCAACATTTTAAGCAAATTGGGGTAAAACTCTCGCTTCTGGGGCCATATAAGTCCATATCGGGCGAAAGATATATATGGGAGCTATATCTAAATCTGAACCGATTTCTTCCAAAATCAATAGGGATCTATTCTACTTGTGCCAAATTTGAAGTCGATTGGACTAAAATTGCGACCTAGACTTTGATTACAAAAATGTGTTCACGGACAGACGGACATGGCTATATCGACTCAAGAGCCCACCCTGAGCATTTTTGCCACAGACACCATGTGTCTATCTCGTCTCCTTCTGGGTGTTGCAAACATATGCACTAACTTATAATACCCTGTTCCACAGTGTGGCGCAGGGTATAAACACCATGTTCTAAAGATTGTATAGTACTTGTACTTAGTTCAAAGGAATGAAGTTTATTAACTTTTGGTCAAGTGCTTTTATATGACGCTTTCTCTGCTACGCAATAATAATATTCTTATTTTAAGGACATTAAATCTTTGTGCTTATGACAATATTTTTGCTCAATGCTAACATATCAAACATGGTCCACATTGATTTATTTTTTTTATAACTCCCACATATACCACATATTTCTGTCTATGCAACCTGAAGTGATAATTGCCATTCTTTTTGCCTTAAATTAGGTTTTTTCCTTCTCCTGTAACATGCTTAAATTTGCACATCCTTTAATAAAATATATATAGACTTTTTTACCTAAATTAAATTACTTTATCATACACCGTAAATTTGAATATCCATCTCTCTTATCTGAGACAGTTGTGAAGTGTAAACAAATGAAATTGGAATGCTTGTTAGTATCTCTGAGGGGTGCGTACATTTATGTTGGGCTTTCCTTAGCAAACACCCATGGCTTTTGTGTCATGGTTGATCTATCACTTCCATTACTTATATTCGTCATATCCATCATAACTGATAAAAAGACAGAATGTGAGGTCCTGAAAATTGCCATTAGAAATATATATTTTTTAAACACGTTTGTTGGAGAGGCTTTTTAAAACATAATAATTTCCTTCCTTGCAAAACAGTGGGCTTCAGCGTAGGTTTTTGAAAATTAGAAAATAATTTAAATTATTAAAATTAAAATTTAATACATGTCCTTAAATTTATTAAATATGCAGATGATGATATGTATCAAATTGGTCAGGTATGTAGAAAGTAAGTCAATAGCCTTGATATCTTGTGTTTTTGTGTTTTTATGTTTATTATAGTTTTTAAAATTTTTAAAAATAAGGTATAAATAATTTAAATAAATAAATAATAAACAAGTATATACAGCCGTAAGTTCGGCCGGGCCGAATCTTATGTACCCTCCCCTATAAATTGCGTAGAAACTTCTACTAAAGACGGTCATCCACAATTGAATTACATGGATTGCGGCCGATGGCAAGGCATCTTAAAACTTTTTAACATCATCTTCTAAATTGTAAGATAGTCCTTGCGAGATATATATTAGACAAAAGAAAGGTCGATTAAATACGTATATATTCAGTTTTGACCGGTTGTTGACCGGTATATATAGGGAAGAAGTTCGCCAATGTGGTATCACAATGGACTGAATAGTCTAAGTGAGCCTGATACATCGGGCTGCCATCTAACCTAACTTACACCCTCAAAAAAATCGCTTCTCTAACATATACCCCAAACACATTTTGCTTCAAGCATATATATTTTTAGGATTGGTCCAAAGAAAATATTGTTTGTATTGTTCAAACATATTAAGTTTCACCTTAGGGCATACATTGGTAGTAAAAAATTTAATTAAATTTTCTTTGTGTGGATATATTTTTAAGGCGCCAATTGGTTACTTCCATTATTTTACTTGCAGCACACTCTCTAGATCTCTATTTCTAAATACATATATGTTTATAGGCTATTTCCAAATTAATATATGTTTGCATCTAAGCATATTATATTTACAAACATTTTATGTCCCAAACATAATATGTTCTAACATATTAACATATATGTCCCAAACACGTTATGCTAGTTTATGAACATGGACCCAATGGCAATGGTTAGCATACCCGCCTTGAATACACAAGGTCGTGGGTTCGATTCCTGCTTCGACCGAACACCAAAAAGTTTTTCAGCGGTGGATTATCCCACCTTAGTAATGCTGGTGACATTTCTGAGGGTTTCAAAGCTTATCTAAGTGGTTTCACTGCAATGTGGAACGCCGTCCCTTGTCATTGAGCTTAGCATGGAATCGGGCAGCACTCAGTGATAAGAGAGAAGTTCAACAATGTGGTATCACAATGGACTGTTAAGTGAGCCTGATACATCGGGCTGTCACCTAACTTAACCTAACCTAATCTAGTTTATGAACATTATATGCTTGCTCTTAAGAATATTGTGTTAAAAAATTTGAGTTCCAAACATATAATTTTTAGACCCAAACATATGAAAAACAGTATTTTTCGTCCGTGTGGGGAAGAAATAATTACGAACCGATATGAGCTTTTGTACGGTAATTATAGAGTCACAATTGAAATATGGGTGTCGCTTTATATGGGGGCTATATCGAATAAAAAACAAAAATCTACCAAATTGGCATATCTTTTACTGTTTGGTAGATTGTTAGCATTCTTGATGTTTTGGAGGATTTTGCAAAATACGAGGTCCAACTACGAGGTGCTTCATAAATTTTCTATAGAAATAAAATGTTGACAAAATTTCCTACAGAAACAAAATGCTGACAAAATAATAAAAAATAAAATGCTGACAAAATAATAAAAAATAAAATTCTGACAACATTTTCAATGGAAATATATTTGACAAAAATTTCTATAGAAATTATATTTTGAAAAAAATTACAAAAAAATAAAATGTTGACAACAATTTCTATAGAAAATAAAAATTTCTATAGAAATAAAATTTTGACAAAATTTTCTATGGCAATAAAATTTTCGTAATTTATTTTTGGCTCGAGTGGCAATCGTTATTTTTCTGTGATTGGGGATCGGTTTATCTGGGGGCTATATATAACAATAGATCGATACGGACCAATTTTGGCATGGTTGTTATCGGCCATATACAAGCGCATTGACCAAATTTCAACCGGATCGGATGAATTGGCCCTTCTAGAAGTTCCGAAAGTCAAATCTGGGGATCGGTTTATTTGGGGGCTATATATAATTATGGACCGATGTGGACCAATTTTTGCACGGTTATTAGAGACCATATACCGACACCATGTACCCTAATTTCAGCTATATCAGATGAAATATGCTTCTCTTAGAGACTCCGCAAGCCAAATCTGGGGGTCCGTTTATATGGGGGCTATATATAATTATGGACCGATATGGATAAATTTTTGCATGGTTGTTAGATAACTTATACATACACCTCGTACCAAATTTTAATGGGATCGGATGAATTTTGCACTTCCAAGAGGCTCCGGAGGTAAAATGTGGGGATCGGTTTATATGGGGGCTATATATAATTATGGACCGATATGGACCAATTTTTGCACGGTTATTAGAGACCATATACCAACACCATGTACTCTAACTTCAGCTAGATCGGATGAAATAGGCTTTTCTTAGAGGCTCCGCAAGCCAACTCTGGGGATCCGTTTATATGGGAGCTATACGTAAAAGTGAACCTGAAGTGAATATGGCCCATTTGCAATACCACCCGACCTACATCAATAATAACTACTTGTGCCAACTTTCAAGTCGATAGCTTATTTCGACGCAGAATTTCACCAAATATGCTTCTCTTATAGACTCCGCAAGCCAAATCTGGGGGTCCGTTTATATGGGGGCTATACGTAAAAGTGAACCGATAAAACTAAAAATCGCCTTTAACATAAAACAAAGTACACAGAGAGTACAGATTGGTTGTGATAATCGAATTTATTGCCAACCTCCTTTTGGCAGTTACAACAGCTATCTGCTGGCAGTTGTGATACCCGACAAATTCGGTCGACTCAATCGAATTATGGGAATTCCAAATAATACTATATATGGAGTTGGTTGTATTAGACAATGAAATTGGTCGTTGTTCTTTTCTTAATTTGGTTGTATCACCCAACTTTACTAACACCTTAACAGAATTGAAAATTATTTTTTCCCTCAAAATATTTTATTTTATTTATATTTTTAAATGATAGAAACGTACACAAAATCACATTATACCTAAATAAAATACATTGATAACCATTTCAAAAAATGTTCACATTTGAAAGTATAGCCGCTAACATGAATTACAGAATTGACAGGTAATGGGAGTTAAATCCTGAGCATATAGTGGTATACCATAAAAATGGGCCAACATAGCCAGTCTAAAAACATAAATAAAAATCTACTCGCCACGGTCAATTCCTTTGCGGTTTCATAGATAAAAGGCAGACTTGGAGATGAATTTTTCCATTAGAGCCGCATTAAAGTCGTTATATGATTTAAGCTCTTGCTATTTAAGGCGATAAAATTGTTCCTTATGTCTTGAGTATCTTGAAGCCTGCGTGAGTTGTTCGTAAAAACATTTGACTTCCAGTCCACCGATAAGTCAAATAAACTTAGAAACGGCTGAAAGCTTTTCCGTTTTCTGTGGTTTTTATTTTAAATAAAAAAAACACGTTTTCCTTCAACATTGAATAATTGGTACTAACATTATTGACATTTAAAAGTATTTTCAAAGGCATTCGGTTGTGAATATCAATTGAAATACTAAATGACAGTTATTTAGGGTTTATAAAATTGGTTGTGCGTATCGAATTCGATGAAAATTTTTCAAAAGAGAGACATTTAGTTCAGGTAACTATTTGACTTGTATTACAAACAAAAATCTATAATAATAAGCGCCAAATGGTAGAAGGAAACATATTATAGTTGTAAATAGAGTAAATAGATTGACACAATTGTGATTTCATTGTAAATACAGAATTTTCATTACAACAATCGAATTCCAACCAATATCTTATCTGTGTGTATGGAAAAACATCTCAATATACAAAAAGTCAACAAATGAAGAAATTTTCAGAATTATGGAAGACAAGTTTACCTTATTCAAACAAAATTTTGTTCATGCAAAGGTACCCATTTTTAAGTCGAACCACTTTAAGGATAAATCGACTTCATTGAAAATTTTATCGATGTTTGGACAAGGAAAAACGCTTTGTATCAGAGAAATGCGTCTTCTATGCTAAGAAAAATTCGTATTCGTATTTGAAGGACATGAAATCGTTGGCCTTACGACATTTTTTTTTTTCAGTTAGTCCTTTTCCTCTCCTTTTATCGTAAGTTTTTCTGAATTTGTGGCCCTACCGATTAAACTTTAGTTTTTTTCATTTAAAAAAAAAAACAAAATAAATAAAAATTCTAAACATCAAATTCTTCCTACTGTAGCAAAACGCCCAACTTCTCTTTATTGTTATGACCCACATCCATTTTTTGTGTCAAGGGCTTTTGAAGGTAATATACAACATATACTTCAAGTGCCTTCAACATTTAGCATGACTACATTTCATCAACGTTTCTGTGGTTCCAGTAATGTGCATAATTGATTGTAACATGATTTGAGGCTATTAGTATGAATTTTGGTTGAAGTGATTTGTCGTGAAGAGAAAAATGACATATTTGCTAAGAAAAATAAAAATCTCTGAGGCGTAACTTACCACATCTCCCACCGCCCCATCCATACATCAGTGTACCTAAGTGAAAACTCAAGAATATATTTTTGATGTGGTTAAATGATGGATTTGATTCTAATAGAGTTGCAGGTTATGAAAGGAATCAAAGAAGCACACACGCTCTATCTTAAGAACAAAAAATGTCCTTCAATTTCAATTAAAATGTAGAGCGCTAAAATTCATGAAAATTATATAGAGCTCTGAGTGTTTGGGAAATTTTTGTGTACCATTTCCCCCTCCCCCTTTTCCTATAAATTTCCAAAATTCGTGCACGCAACAATGTGCTATAGTGCCATGTGTATTTTGTAATAAATTTACTTACAACTGTTTATGACACTTCAATCGCCGGGCTGCCTTAATTTATTATTAGTAATAGGGGAAGCGTAAAGTGAATCGAATACTAAATATCCGCAAATAAAATGCGGGTATATAAAGTCATTAATAATGGTTTACAATGTAATAAAATAAAAAAATATGGTTGACAAAAGTCGACTGTATCATGCATTAAATAAAGTAGGTATATAGGATTCGATTCGGCCATAGGTCACATACAAAAATTTTTCCCAGAAGACATCGCTTAGTAGCGGAATACATTAACATCTGCATAAAAGGCCATACATTTATAAATTGTAATAAATGTATAAAACAAAAAGAAGTAGGACCCAGCAAAAAAGCGTACCCAAAAAAGCAATGAAATTGTTATTTTTGCATCCGGAAGTGGATTGCCTCAGAAGCAAGTCATAGGGAGCCACCGTGGTGCAATGGTTAGCATGCCCGCCTTGCATACACAAGGTCGTGGGTTCGATTCCTGCTTCGACCGAACACCAAAAAGTTTTTCAGCGGTGGATTATCCCACTTCAGTAATGCTGGTGACATTTCTGAGGGTTTCAAGCTTCTCTAAGTGGTTTCACTGCAATGTGGAACGCCGTTCGGACTTGGCTATAAAAAGGCGGTCCCTTGTCATTGAGCTTAACATGGAATCGGGCAGCACTCAGTGATAAGAGAGAAGTTCACCAATGTGGTATCACAATGGACTGAATAGTCTAAGTGAGCCTGATACATCGGGCTGCCACCTAACCTAACCTAACCTAAGTCATAGGATGGAAGTCATCTTTTTAAGCATCCGTTTTATTGATGTCAAACTAGTTCTTTAGTTATTATGCTAATTAAGAATTTCAGATTACATTTAAAAATCATAAAAAAAATTAAACGTTTCCACTTTTATATCTACCTATACCTAAGGCTTTTTAAATAATACTAGCAAATATTTTATCATAAATTCTACGTCTGCCGAGAAATGGACCGGTATACTTAAGAATATTTTTATTGTGGAAACTTTCATTATTTTATTTGCCCTTGTAACGATGTGTTTTCAACACTATTAGCCAGGTTAGACTCAGTGGGATCCAGGGTCGTTACAAACCATTTATTTTTCTTAGACTTCCAGAGAGAGAGAGAGAGAAACACTGTGAAATTCTTTCAAACACAGACACGCCTATTAATTTACAAACCGTTTATATCACATACTAATAACAAATATACTATCACTTGACCAGTTGACACATAGAATCACTCTCCATAGGGCGGGGGATGGACGGCCAGAACTCAGGGTATTTCAGGAACACAGGACGACTAACGACGATTTCACATCACATGAGCGCGGTATGGATTTCGCCTGACGAAAATTGTACTTCGCAGACGTGCAGGAAGGAGTATGTCTCACGAAGATTATAACAGGTTGGCAGATAAGTCCCCGGTCTAACAAAGAAAAACACATTTTTTTGTCAAAATTCGTTTTTATTATTCAACATAGTTCCCTTCAAGAGCGATACAAAGATTATAACGACCTTCTAATTTTTTGATACCATTTTGGTAGTACTCCTTCGGTTTTGCTCCAAATAGGCCTCAGTTTCGGCGATCACCTCCTCATTGCAGCCAAATTTTTTCCCTGCGAGCATCCTTTTGAGGTCTGAGAACAAGAAAAAGTCGTTGGGGGTTAGATCTGGAGAATACGGTGGGTGGAGAAGCAAGTCGAAGTCAAATTCATGAATTTTTGCCATCGTTCTCAATGACTTGTGGCACGGTGCGTTGTCTTGGTGGAGCAACACTTTTTCTTCTTCATATGGGGCCGTTTTGCCGCGATTTCGACCTTCAAACGCTCCAATAACGCCGTATAATAGTCACTGTTGATGGTTTTTCCCTTCTCAAGACAATCGATAAAAATTATTCCATGCGCATCCCAAAAAACAGAGGCCATTACTTTGCCAGCGGACTTTTGAGTCTTTCCACGCTTCGGAGACGGTTCACCGGTCGCTGTCCACTCAGCCGACTGTCGATGGGACTCAGGAGTGTAGTGATGGAGACATGTTTCATCCATTGTCACATATCGACGGAAAAACTCGGGTGTATTACGAGCTAGCAGCTGCAAACACCGCTCAGAATCATCAACACGTTGTTGTTTTTGGTCAAATGTGAGCTCGCGTTGCACCCACTTTGCACAGAGCTTCCGCATATCCAAATATTGATGAATGATATGACCAACACGTTCCTTTGATATCTTTAAGGCCTCTGATATTTCGATCAACTTCATTTTACGGTCATTCAAAATCATTTTGTGGATTTTTTGATGTTTTCGTCGGTAACCAGCTCTATCGGGCATCCACTGCGTTCACCGCCTCCGTGTTCATTTCACCACGCTTGAATTTTGCATACCAATCAATTATTGTTGATTTCCCTGGGGCAGAGTCCGGAAACTCATTATAAAGCCAAGTTTTTGCTTCCACCGTATTTTTTCCCTTCAGAAAACAGTATTTTATCAAAACACGAAATTCCTTTTTTCCATTTTTTCACAATAACAAAAGTTGCTTTACAAAAGACGCTCTATCTCACAAACTAATTGACTTACAGACGTCAAATTTTGACACGAATCATTTGAAGGTTGGTACTATATAAAAATAATATACATTTAATACTAGCGACGCCATCTATGTGTCAGACCGGGGACTTATCAGCAAACCTGTTACTTCGTAAAGGGGAGTGTTTCAGACGAAGATTATACTTCTCTGCACAAGGAGAGGGGGGTTGTCAGATGAAGAATATACTTCGCTGCACAAGGAGGGGGCGGAGAGGGATGTCAGACGAAGATAATACTTCGATGAACCAAGGAGGAGGAGGAGGAGAGGGATGTCAGACGAAGATAATACTTCGCTGAACCAAGGAGGAGGAGGAGAGGGATGTCAGACGAAAACTATACTTCGCCGAACAAGGGGGAAGGAGAGGGGTGTCAGACGAAGATTATACTTCGCCGAACAAGGGGGAAGGAGAGGGGTGTCAGACGAAGATTATACTTCGCTGAACCAAAGATGGGTGGAGAGGGGTGTCAGACGAAGATGGTACTTCGGTTAGCAAGGGAGGAGGAGAGGGGTTATCAGACGAAGATTACTTCGCTGAAGCTGCGCTGGGTGGAAGATCCTCTTTTGAGGACCCCTATGGCTGATATGGGCGGACCTCCAGATTTGGATTGCGGAGGTTCTGGGAGGAACAAATTTTATCAGATCCGGGTGAAACTTGGTACGTGGTGTTATTATGTAGTCTTTACCAACCACGAAAAAATTGGTTTACATCAGTTCATAATTACATATAGCCCCCCCCCACATATAAACCGAACCCCAGATTTTGTTTGCGCAGCCCCTTGGAGGAGCAAATTTCATCCAATCTGGTGGAAATTTGGTACGTGCTGTTAGTATATGTCCTCTAATAACCATGCAAAAATGTATCCATATCGGTCCATATTTATATATTGGCCCCATATACACCGATCCCCAGATTTGATTTCTTACGCCTGGTACCTGGTGTTGGTATAAGGCCTCTAACAACCATGCAAATATTGGTCCATATCAGTTCATAAATATATATAGCCCTGTCCTGCAGGTGCAAATTTCGTCCGATCCGGATGAAATTTGGCCCTTGCGAAAATTAGTTCGTATAGATTTATAATTATTTATAGGCTCCTCTATATAAAACGATCAAGAATTTAATACACCAATACATACGGCGGTAGTCCCATAAGGACCATGTCTTCAAAAGGAGGGTAAGAGTTTTGAAAAGCCCTACTATGGATTCTATTGGTTGTAAATGTCCACTTTTCACAATGTGAAAGATTCGATTTTCGACTATTTTATCCACTTTTCATCTTCTCCACTTTGTCAAGTCGATTTCTCGATTTCAACCTTTGACATAACAATTTTCAACTGTTGAATGAATTTTTTATTTCAATTCAAATTCATATTTTTCATTTAAGAATAATTGATAGAATTTGGTCACTATAAATTGGCGATAAGTCTATTTTGACCTAAATCATGTGTAGATTACAACTTCGACTCGGACAGAAAGGCGATTATCGAATTTTGTATCGCCACACACATACATGGTCTCTTTTTAATTCGCTATATGCCCTCTATTGATTCTCCAACCAATCTGAAAAATCAGTTATCTCGAGGCCTGCAAAACCTGCCATAGAGCATACCATTGGCGTACAAAAGAAGAACTCGATTGCCTACTAAAAAGAGTAGAAGTCGCTTTTTTAATTCTCGAATTTGACTAATTGACTTTGAATGTTAGTTAAAAACGATATTTACATATTTTCAAAAATTCGATATTTTTAAATAAAGTGGAAAAATCAACTATTCCTATTTATTTCCCTGATCTCTCGACCAATTTTCGTTTTGCCCTTCACTAGGAGGATCCATAGATTTTAACCTCCACTTATGGATGGTTTTGATTCCTAGCCAAATATGCGGCTTAATTCAAATAAAAACATTTTCGTTAAAGCTCCCTAGCTTTTAATATAGGTTCTATAAAATTAAAAATTGGATACAGATTTAATCTGTCGAATTTACTTCTCTTTTAGTGAACTACTAACAACGCTATTCACTTACAAATATAAATCAATTTAAAATTTTAACGAACTATAACTCAAAGATGCCAAATCTTAACAATGAAACCTAGCCGACTAAAACTGTTTTTTTAGATTAAGGAAATTTCGTCTTACTTCAAAGACATAGGACTTTTACAGAGGAACGGAAATTGCAAAAATGCATAGTAAAATTTTAATAATACACTGAACAAAAGCATGCCCGGTTCCAAAGATTTTGTCTTTATTTTAAAAAATTTGGTATTGATTCCGAGCCAAAGAAGAGGAGAATACAAGTAAGGATACTTTTAAGACACAATTATCTTTTAAATTTGGAATGAAGTGAATCCGAATTAAACGATGACCGTGGCCTTTCCGGGCATTTTTCCAAGCATGTTTGCTACACTGAAAACAATATTGTTTTAAGACCAAAGATTTCATGTCCTTAAAACACGAATGCGAATTTAACTAAGCTTAGAAGACGCATTTCTGTGATATAAAGTTTTTTCCTTGTCCAAAAGTCAATACATTTTTCAATGAAGTCTTTTTCTCCTTCTAATTAAGTGGTTCGATTTAAAAATGAGTGTCCGTACATGAAATAAAATATTGTTTAGCTTGGGTCAACTTGGCTTTAATAATTCTGAAAAATTCTTCAACATTAATGAAATTGTCTTCAAATTGAAAATTCTTCAAATCGAGTCTGAATTTGTATTGCGTCAAATACCGCTTTGTAATGGTCTCACATAAGCGCTTGATGTCTGGTGTAAGCAATCGCGCCATCCATCATGTCGACAGCTTTCTCATGACAAAATTTTCATATGACACGCGTGGAGTATCGAAATGCGTACGGTCTGCCAGTATGTTACGTCGTCGTGAATTTTTGTCACTTTATTAATCGTGCAGCCATTTTTTCGAGTCATCTGAATGTGGTTCATCAAAAACGCATGTCAGACAGGTTGAAACCCGTCAACCAATTTTTGATGGTAGCCTTCGAAGGGAAAATACACTAGCTATCCTAGTATTATATTTACACAAAAATTTACCATACACTCCTCCAGAGTATTACTGTAGGGTATTTGGGATATAATGACACTATCGTTCAGTCTTATTTTTCTCAGCCATCAGCAACATCAGCCCCCAAAATGTTCATGGTCATTAACTATTGTGTCAATTGAAAGATTTCCGTTGGAATTGGTGATGTTAAATTTTTTTTTATATTTTTTTCTATATATAATTAATCTAGCCATTCCCAGCCAATCTACGCAATCAATTCTAAAAATAATGCATAAATATTTTTGGCAAAGACATTCGTTTCGTTGGACATTCAAATATTCCACACATCTCGATGAGAAATATGAATGTTTGGTATTCTTTCAATTTGGAGACGAATTCTTAATTAATTGCAGACACATATATACAATTTATTTTATTTAACACTGAAAGTTCCATAGATTTGAAAAATTAACATATTTTCGCACTTGCGATTTTTTGTTTGGGTATATAACATAAATGTCATTCGATTATCAACACAGTGTTTTCTATATATAGGTATATATTTTTGCAAATGCATGGGGAATTGTTTAATGTAGAAATTCTATATATTCACCGGATATAGTAAAAAAAATATATAAAAATGTTACCGGTATATAAAATTATACTTGGTTCGCACAGTGGGAAGTGTAGTAAAAATAGGACTAGGTAAATGACTTTTGTCTCTTTGGAACTGTGAATGGATAAAATTTAGTCTATAAAATTTTTTCATTCATATAAGGAAAATACTTCATTAAGGAAATGAAGATGTTCATTGATACAATACACGTTATTTTATTTAATAGAAAAATCCTTTATACTTACATTTTTGAAATTGTTTCGCTGGCTCAATTTGAAAGAGAAATTTCGTTAAATTACATAAACTAAACTTGGTCAATTAGGTCTTGCGAAAATTTTTTAGTTGTTGAGCTACCCACCAAAAAAAAAATTGGAAGTTGTTCTAAAGACACAACTTTAAAATCACTTCCAAAAATATCCTACCGAAGGAATTTTTTTAACTACACAGTTCTTTTAATTAAATTAAAAAACGCACCCTGAATTATTAAAATGTTACAGAATTTTTAAATTCACATCCAAAGCACTGAACGATCACACCTTAAGAAGTGATGACAATTCCTGTTGAAATGATGGAAATCCGTCCTATTACAAGCCCATGTTAAATTTTCATTGCTTCTGCGCCAAATTTGCCGCACTTCTTTTTTGGCTACGCTTTTTATGCTAAAGGGTGATACGGTCAAAATTTGGTCAAGGGAAAACGCGTGTAAATCGGTGAAATCGTTTATTTAAAAAATCAAATTAAATTTCTTTTTCAAGTTCAATTAGTATAAAATTCAGGAAAAATATTCAGTTAGGCTTTCGCTTTTCCAAATCCGAATTGCCGGGCCTCACGCTTGACACCTGCCATCAGATTTTGTACAGCCACCTCGTCCACCTTCTTCGCCGCAGAAAGCCAGTTTGCCTTGAACTGCTGCTCGTCCTTAGCAGTTTTTTTGGTCTTCTTTAGGTTCCGCTTGACAATAGCCCAGTATTTCTTAATTGGGCGGAGCTCTGGCGTGTTGGGAGGGTTCTTTTCTTTGGGAACCACCTGAACGTTGTTGGCGGCGTACCACTCCATGGCCTTTTTACCGTAATGGCAAGATGCCAAATCCAGCCAAAACAGTATGGAACAACCGTGTTTCTTCAGGAAAGGCAGCAGACGTTTATTCAAACACTCTTTCACATAAATTTCTTGGTTGACAGTCCCGGAAGCTATGAAAATGCTGCTTTTCAAGCCACAGGTACAGATGGCTTGCCAAACCAGATATTTCTTTGCGAACTTTGACAGTTTTATGTTCTTGAAAATATCTGCTACCTTTCCCCTTCCTTTTGCCGTATAAAACTCCTGTCCCGGAAGCTGCTTGTAGTCGGCTTTGACGTAGGTTTCGTCGTCCATTACCAAGCAGTCAAACTTCGTCAGCATCGTCGTGTACAGCCTCCGGCCGTCGTATTTTGTTTATCATCGCGATTTGGAGTCGTTGGAGCTCGTTTTTTGGCTCGATGCACGGTTGTAGACGATACACCCAGCTTATTTGCGGCATCTCGGAGAGACAGGTTAGGGTTTCGCTTGAAACTACCGGCAACTCTCTTTGTCGTTTCAGCGGCTTCCGGTTTTCGATTTCCCCCCGATCCAGACTTCCTGGCTGTCGACAAACGTTCCCCAAACACTTTAATTACATTTGTAACGGTTGATTTGGCAACTTTTAGCGATTTTGCCAGCTTTGCGTGCGAGTAGCTCGGATTTTCGCGATGCGCGAGCAAAATTTTGATACGCTGCTCTTCTTGCTTGGACGGCATTTTGACAACTGAAGAGTGAATTCCAAAATCAAAATAGGAGCAACATTCTACACACACACACACCTTCAAAATGAGGTGTGTTCAGGTTTTTTAAATGCAAAATTGAAAGAAATACGTCAAGTTTATATTGACCAAATTTTGACCGTATCACCCTTTAGGTTCTAAAGGCACACCTTTAAAAGCACTTCCAAAAATGTCCTCCTAACTATGTTCTTTATTTTAAATACACAGGATGTTCTTTTAATTAAAATTTTTAAACTCCCTTTTTTCACATTTCTAATGTGTAATTTTAACTTTTTTTAGTTTCGAATAGTTTAAGAATTATTAAATAAATAATAAATTATTTAAATTTTTTATTGAAAAACAAGTAAGGAAAGTCTAAAGTCGGGTGGGGCCGACTATATTATACCCTGCACCACTTTGTAGATCCACGTTTTCGATACCATATCAAATCCGACAAATGTTTTGTGTGCTATATATAAAGATTTTTGTCCCAAATATATACATTTAAATCTGATTCGATCTGGAAAAAATTTGTTAGACTTCGACAAAATCTATAGAGATAAAATTTAAGTTGGCTAATGTCCTGAGGTGGAAAACAATGTTAGTAAAAACAAGTATATACGGCCGTAAGTTCGGCCAGGCCGGATCTTATGTACCCTCCCCCATGGATTGCGTAGAAACTTCTACGAAAGAATGTCATGCACAATCGAATTACTTGGGTTGTGGTATCTTAAAACTTCTTAACATCGTTTTATAAATTGTGAGTTAGTCCATACGTGGTATATATTAGACAAAAAAGTTATGTCTAGTTAAGTCTAATAATAATTTTTGTGTGATTGGGGATCGATTTATCTGAGGGCTATATATAACTATAGGCCGATATGGACCTAGTTAGGCATGGTTGTTAACGGCCATATACTAGCACAATGTACGAAATTTCAACTGACTCGGATGAAATTTGCTTCTCCAAGATGCTTCAAAACCAAATCTCGGGATCGGTTTATAGGGGGCTATATATGATTATGAACTGATATGCACCACTTTTGGCATGGTTGTTAAATATCATATACTAACACCACGTACCAAATTTCAACCAGATCGGATGAATTTTGCTTCTCCAAAAGGCATCGGAGGTCAAATCTGGGGATCGGTTTATATGGGGGCTATATATAATTATGGACTGATATGAACCAATTCCTGCATGGTTGTTGGATACCATATATTAACACCACATACCAAATATCAACTGAATCAAGTTAATTTTGGCCTTCCAAGAGGTTGCAGAGGTCAAATCTGGTATCGGTTTATATGGGGGCTATATATATTTATGGACCGATGTGGACCAATTTTTGCAGGGTCATTAGAGACCATATACTAACACCATGTACCAAATTTCATCCGGATCGGATGAAATTTGCTTCTCTTAGAGGCTTTGCAAGCCAAATCGGGGGATCGGTTTATATGGGGGCTATATATAATTATGGACCAATGTGGACCAATTTTTGCGTGATTGTTAGACACCAGATACTAACACCATGTACCAAATTTCAACCGGATCGGATGAAATTTGCTTCTCTTAGAGGCTTTGCAAGCCAAATCGGGGGATCGGTTTATATGGGGGCTATATATAATTATGGACCAATGTGGACCAATTTTTGCGTGGTTGTTAGACACCATATACCCAATTTCAACCGGATCGGATGAAATTTGCTTCTCTTAGAGGCTCCGCAAGCCAAATCGGGGGATCGGTTTATATGGGGGCTATATGTAATTATGAACCGATGTGGACCAATTTTCGCATGGTTGTTAGAGACCATATACTTACACCATGTACCAAGTTTCAGCCGATTCGGATGAATTTTGCTTCTCTTAGAGCAATCGCAAGCCAAATTTGGGGATCTGTTTATATGGGGGCTATACGTAAAAGTAGCCCATTTGCATTACCATCCGACCTACGTCAATAACAAATACTTGTGCCAAGTTTCAAGTCGATAGCTTGTTTCGTTCGGAAGTTAGCGTGATTTCAACAGACGGACGGACATGCTCATGTCGGCTCAGAATTTCACCACGACCCAGAATATATATACTTTATGGGGTCGTAGAGCAATATTTCGATGTGTTACAAACGGAATGACAAAGTTAATATACCCCTCCTATGGTGGAGGCTTCCTGCCTGGAAATTTCAATTCAATATGCATCTCATTTGCGTGGAAGTACTTCATATTTCAATTCTGGCTCTCTACGTATCGTGCAAAAAGTCCATATCGATTCGTAATTATTTGTAGACTTGCCTATACATAACTTTTTTGTCTAATTTATACCACGTATGGACTAACTCCCAATTTAGAAAACGATGTTAAGAAATTTTAAGATACCATCACCCAAGTAATTCGATTGTGGGTGACAGTCTTTCTTAGAAGTTTCTACGCAATCCATGGTGGAGGGTACATAAGATTCGGCCTGGCCGAACTTACTTGTTTTTAATAAAAAAGTAAAATATAGGGAATTTCTTAATTTTCAGTCAATTTTCATTAGCCCCAGAAGAATTTGTTCTGCTGAAATGAAACTCATTTGTGTCGCCCTTAAGTTAAATATTAATTTAAAACACTTACGAAAAAATTTAATTTGCATATATTTATTTTGGTTTTATTAAAAAACGCAATTTTTTTATAAAACTACAGCTCTGCCTTTTCTTCATGTTAACACCAAATTTTCCTGCAACAATAGAAATTTTCCACACATTTTGTGAGATAAATATTAACTTAATATATTTTGTGTTTAAATTCCTAGAGCATTTTAAATTGCTTTTGTGGGTCTATAAAAACAAATACAATGTTTACGACAAGTGTTCTAAATATGAGGGAATAGTAGAGAGGCGTGGCGTTAAGTCGTAGCACAATATAATTTTCTGACACTTGTTGTTTAATCCTTGCAAATAGACAAACCATTTATGGTTTCCTCTTTTTGGAGAGGATTCCAGGAAATTGTGAGAGAGAGAGACGAAAGAGTATTTATTATTTTCTCATTCTCTCAATTTCATTCTTTCGTGTATTTGATTAAGTGACAATGTAATGCTTAGCAGGCAATCATTTCACCTCACCTTAAAGTGCTGGCTATTCACACGTATTCCATTTCATTTGTATGCCCATTAACCTAGACACATAAACCCAGAGTTTCCATTTAGTTTCACGAATTGTGCGGTGGGGTTTATGGTATATGGACACAATTGACATTTTCACTTTGGTTTTTGAGATATTTACTTCGTTTTCGTGTAATGAGTAAGGTCAAACATTTATCACTTGGAGTTACTCTATTATGTCTACCTTAATGTAGGAAATTTTTATTCGAGGAATTACTGACCCAACCCAATAATACTTTTATGAAAAAAATACATGTGAGACCCTAGCCAATATTTCTCCAGGGATTACTACCAGTTTTCCTTTTTTGCTTTTGATAAAAAAAAAATAAAATGAATACTTCGTCACTTTGCAAGTGAGGATTGAGCAATATACTCGTCCATGTGTTCGTGTGTGTGTTGGAGACGGAAACGGAAATGTATCTTCACATTATTGGCGTGAGCGGCCTTTGAGATTAGACCCCTAGAAATGTTTTATTATTTTGTTGGAAAAAACTAACATAAACATGATAATACAGCGGCTGTTTGGGATTTAAGCGTCCGTAAAAATTAGTCGTTTCCCTTGAAAAACAAAAACAAAAGCAACTAAACGTGGCAAAGCTAACATTTAGGCGTACACTTTGAATTGTTTACGTTACTTAATGAATAAACGACATGACTTGCATGACGTTTGAGCCATCTCAAATTACTAGACAACAACAGTACTATGTAAGGATGAATTTCTGTAATTAGGAAAGCAAAAAAACCAAGAGAAAAGTGATAATTAAAGAGATTTAAGGGTTTTATGGTGTTCATACTTCTTGGAAAACGAATGGGTTATAATTAATTATGGGCATTTGGGGTAAAATGGCTTTAAACTACATGGAAATATTTATAACTGTTCGATGGAAAAGAAACCACAAGTCATGGCTGTTAATCCGTCCATGTATTTATTGTTCGTATAATATATTATTAAGTATCAGTTTCCAAAGTATAAAGGTTAATTTTAACCAGGATAATGCCTTGTTTTGTGAGTAATTCGTGCGATGTTTGCTCCGCACAAACAAAAATGTTTTCTCTTTCACGAAATTAAAAATATTTAATTGACATTGTTTTAATCACATATCAATATCCGAATTAATTGGTAAATTTCCAATGGAAATATGAGATACACTTGATTCAACAATAAATTGATTCCTTCAAAACTTCCAATAAATTATTTAAAATGATCAGTTAAAAATTTAATTTAATATGATTGAATCAAAATTCAATAGCATAGGCTTGGAAATAATGACTTATCATCATTAGACGGTTTCGGTTACAATACACCAGATTTTCATAAATACAACACACGCTCGCACAATTGGTAGAATTCTACAAAAAATTTTAGATTTTTTACTGTTTGATAGACTGGTAGAATTTTTTATGTTTTGGTAGATTTTGCAACATATTCCTCTCCAACTAAGAGGTACTCCATAAGTTTTCTATAGAAACGACATTTTGGCAAAATTTCCTATACAAATAAAATTTTGACAAAATTTTCTATAGAAATAAAATTTTGAGAAAATTTTCTATAGGAATAAAATTTTGAGAACATTTTCTATAGAAATAAAATTTTGAAAAAATTTTCTATAGATATAAAATTTTGACAAAATTTGATGTAGAAATAAACTTTTGACAAAATTTTCTATAGACATAAAATTTTGACAAAATTCAGTATAGAAATAAAATTTTGGCAACATTTTCTATAGAAATAAAATATTGAAAAAATTTTCTATAGAACAAAAATTTTGACAAATTTTTCTATAGAAATAAAATTTTGACAATTTTTTGTATAGAAATAAAATTGTGACAAAATTTTCTATAGAAATAAAATTTTGACAAAAATGTCTACAGAAATAAAATCTTCACAAAACTTTCTATAAAAATAAAATTTTGTGAAATTTTTCTACAGAAATAAAGTTTTGAAAAAAATTTCAATAAAAATAAAATTTTGAGAAAATTTTCTACAGAAATAAAATTTTGAGAAAATTTTCTATAGAAATAAAATTTTGAGAACATTTTCTAAGAAATAAAATTTTGAGAAAATTTTCTATAGAAATAAAATTTTGACAAAATTTTCTATGGAACAAAAATTTGGCCAATTTTTCTATAGATATAAAATGTTGACGAATTTTTCTATAGAAATATAATTTTGAGAAAATTTTCTATAGAATTAAAATTTTGACAAAACTGCCTAAAGAAATAAAATCTTTACATAACTTTCTATACAAATGAAAGTTTGTGAAATTTTTCTGCAGAAATAAAGTTTTGAAAAAAATTTCAATAGACATAAAATTTTGAGAAAATTTTCTATAGAAATAAAATTTTGAGAAAACTTTCTATAGAAATAAACTTTTGAGAAAATTTTCTATAGAAATAAAATTTTGAGAAAATTTTCTATAGAAAAAAATTTTGAAAAAAATTTCTATAGATATAAAATTTTGACAAAATTTTCTATAGACATAAAATTTTGACAAAATTCTGTATAGAAATAAAATTTTGGCAAAAATTTCTATAAAAATAAAATATTGAGACAATTTTCTTTAGAACAAAAATTTTGACAATTTTTCTATAGAAATGAAATTTTGACAATTTTTTGTATAGAAATAAAATTGTGACAAAATTTTCTATAGATATAAAATTTTGACAAAATTTCTATAGAAATAAAATTTTGACAAAAATTTCTATAAAAATAAAATTTTAACAAAATTTTTCATAGAAATAATATTTTGACAAAATTTTCTATGGAACAAAAATTTGGCCAATTATTCTATAAATATAAAATTTTGACGAATTTTTCTATAGAAATATAATTTTGAGAAAATTTTCTATAGAATTTAAATTTTGACAAAACTGTCTAAATGAATAAAATCTTTACAAAACTTTCTATAAAAATAAAATTTTATGAAAATTTTCTATAGAAATAAAATTTTGCAACATTTTCTACAGAAATAAAGTTTTGAGAAAATTTTCTATAGAAATAAAATTTTGAGAAAATTTTCTATAGAAATAAAATTTTGAGAAAGTTTCTATAGAAATAAAATTTTGACAAATTTTCTATAGAAATAAAATTTTGACAAAATTTTCTATAGAAATAAAATTTTGATAAAATTTTCTATAGAAATAAAATTTTGACAAAAATTTTTATAGATATAAGATTTTGACAAAATTTGATGTAGAAATAAAATTTTCTATAGAAATAAAATTTTGACAAAATTTTCTATTGAAATAAAATTTTGACAAAATTTTCTATAGAAATAATATTTTGACAAAATTTTCTATAGAAATAAAATTTTGACAAAAATTTTTGTAGATATAAGATTTTGACAAAATTTGATGTAGAAATACATTTTCTTTAGAAATAAAATTTTGACAAAATTTTCTATAGAAATAAAAATTTGACAAAATTTTCTATAGAAATAACATTTTGACAAAATTTTCTATAGATATAAGATTTTGACAAAATTTTCTATTGAAATAAATTTTTGACAAAATTTTCTATAGAAATAATATTTTGACAAAATTTTCTATAGAAATAAAATTATGACAAACTTTTCTATAGATATAAGATTTTGACAAAATTTGATGTAGAAATAAATTTTTCTTTATAAATAATATTTTGACAAAATTTTCTATTGAAATAAAATTTTAATAAAATTTTCTATAGAAATAATATTTTGACAAAATGTTCTATTGAAATAAAATTTTGACAAATTTTTCTAAAGAGATAAAATTTTGACAAAAGTTTCTATAGATATCAAATTTTTACAAAATTTGATGTAGAAATAAATTTTTGACAAAAAATTCTATAAAAATAAAATTTTAACAAAATTTTCTATAGGACAAAATTTTTGACCAATTTTTTCTATAAATATAAAATTTTGACAAATTTTTCTGCAGAAATAAAATATTGAATAATTTTTCTGTAGAAAAAATATTATATAACCGTCTAGAAAAATAAAATTTTGACAATTATTTGTATAGAAATAAAATTTTTACAAAAGTTTCTATAGAAACGATTTTTTTTTACTAGTCACGAAGAATGTTGTTTTCTGATATCTCATTCACGCTAACAATTAAGCGTGTATTAGGAAAGAAGTTTTCCAGTTAATGCTAATTTCTATAGAAATAATATTTTGACAAAATTTTCTATTGAAATAAAATTTTCTATAGAAATAAAATTTTGACAAAATTGTCTATAGAAATAAAATTTTGACAAAATTGTCTATAGAAATAAAATTTTGACAAAAAATTCTACAAAAATAAAATTTTAACAAAATTTTCTATAGAAGAAAATTTTTGACCAATTTTTCTATAGATATAAAATTTTGACAAATTTTTCTGTAGAAATAAAATATTGACACAAAAGTTTCTATAGAAACGAAAATTTTTTACTAGTCGCGAAAAATGTTGTTTGCTGATATCTCATTCACGCTAAAAATTAATCGTGTATTAGGAAAGAAGATTTCCAGTTAATGGTAATTTCTTACCAATTATGGACTAAGATACCTTCAAGTTTAATTGGAAATGAAACTGTTTTTGAGATATGTCAAATTTCTTAAGAAATAGTGGTTTCGATTTTTACTTTTTTGACAACGGCTTTTTCAATCCAATTTGAATTGTAGTTTAGAGTGAAAAATCACAGAATTAATATCATTCATGGCTGATATCGTTTTCGTGCGTGACGTTCTGAACTGTATTTTATATTGTCCCTTTACGCCGTCATATCGCGGTAAGTTCAGCCAAGCCAAATCTTATGTATCTATTACATTATTATTATGTATCTATTAGAGGTGTGCGCGTGAATGAGATTTCACTCACACTCAAGCACATTCTCAAAGCAAAATTTTTATTCAAGAGGCGATATATATAGTTATGGATCTGTTTAGACAAAATTTTCACGGTTGGTCAAGGCCATAGACTAACATCGCGTACCAAATTTTAAACGGATCGGATGAAATTTGCTTCTCCAAATTTTTATGAAATAAATACTTTTGGTTTACTTTTAAGCAAAATATATGTTTTAAACAATGATTTTGATTATGATGATTTTTTCGGAAAAACGTGACAGTTTTGTATGAAGTTTTATTGACAGCTCTGGTTGTGTGGTGTACAGTACGCTGAGACCCAAGTTTAGTTTTGTGATACATGTCCTCATTTGGGGATGTTTCATTCATATGGTATAGGTTGGATACAACTTTAAATATTCGACAACGATGTAGGCTATTATATATGTGGCATTTATTTCTACTTTTTCAAAACGTTCACTCTAGCTATGAATTTACATATATCCTCTGTCACATTTACTTAAAATTCTTTTCTTTTGATTAATGTTTATTTCTTTTTTTTCTAAATGTTAACACCTTAAAGGGACACCCAAGGGTCATCTTTTGTACTTTTTTCTTTTTTTCTTTGAATTATTAACTTTGTTTTGTTGTTGTGACTAAGTCATTGTTTTCGGTTGAAGTTTTTTATTTGTGTATATTTTATAAATGACCTGTGGAAACATATGCCACATGGATGTGGTCACTGACTGGCACCATCTGGTACAGTGACAACGCCACTAGGCATATGTTAACTTTTTTTCGTAAAATAAAAAAAAAACTCATCAGATTTAAGACTGAGTGCTGTTGGGCTTTAAGTGAGAAAAGTTGGAGTAAACGTTTTGTTTTTTTTAAGTATAAAGAATTTTTAACTTATTTTGTCGTCTTTGATTTAGATATCTAAAGTCAGACATATTTGTATGGAGTTTGCTATGGTGTAAGTGATTTTAAGATTTTGCAATGTAATAGCATGGTGATGGGAATATAATAAGTTTGTCATTCCGATTGTAACAAATCGAAATATCGATTTCCAACCATATAAAGTATTTATATTCTTGATCAGTGTCTGTCTGTAGTAATCACGCTACAGTCTTCAATAATGAAGGTCCTTTTGTCTGTCAAGTTCGAAGGACCATATAGACCGATCTCCTGATATGATTTCTTGAGAGCGTGGAAGCCGCAATTTTCATTCGATTTGCTTCTTGAGGGAAAGAAAGTCACAATTTTTATCCGAATTGCTTGACATTTTAATTCTAGAAGAATTTTAGGTTCATAAAAAATGTGTAATTTGGTAAATAGTGGCATATATTTTGATATAGTCCCCATATAGACCGATAGTTTAAAGTCGTAAACAACTTTACCAAATCTAGCATATATTGGATCGTTTTTTAATATAGCTCCTATATAGTCCGATCTCCCAAATTGAGGCCATGGAATCACGGTTGCCAGTCGTGCCAAAAATAATCTATTAAAATTTTAAGACAATTTTATCGAAAATCAAATATGTTGTTTTATTCGAAAGAAATGTCTTATATTGAATTTATAGAAAATTTTGTCAAAATTTTATTTCGATAGAAAATTTTGTCACAATTTTATTTATATAGAAAGTTCTGTTTAAATTTTATTTCTATAGAGAATTTTGTTAAAATTTTATTTCTTTAGAAAATTCTGTCAAAATTTTATATATATAGAGAATTTTGTCAAGATTTTACTTCCATAGAAAATTTTGTCAAAATGTTATTTCTCTAGAAAATGTTGGCAAAATTTTATTTCTATAGTAAATTTTGTCAAAATGTTACTTCTCTAGAAAATTTTGTCAAAATTTTATTTTTATAGAAAATTTCATCAAAATTGTATTTCTATATAAAATTTTGTCAAAATTTTATTTCCATAGAAAATTTTGTCAAAATTTTATTTCCATAGAAAATTTTGTCAAAATTTTATTTCCATAGAAAATTTTGTCAATATTTTATTTCCATAGAAAATGTTGTCAAATTTTAATTCTATAGAGAATTTTTTTAAAATTTTATTTCTTTGGGAAATTTTATCAAAATTTTATTTTTATATAAAATTTTGTCAAAATTTTACTTCTATAGAAAATTTTGTCAAAATTTTACTTCTATAGAAAATTTTGTTGACATCTTATTTCTCTAGAAAATTTTGTTAAAATTTTATTTTTATAGAAAATTTCGTCAAAATTGTATTTCTATATAAAATTTTGTCAAAATGTTATTTCCATAGAAAATTTTGTCAATATTTTATTTCCATAGAAAATTTTGTCAAAATTTTATTTCCATAGAAAATTTTGTCAATATTTTATTTGTTATAGAGATTTTGTTAAAATTTTATTTCTTTGGAAAATTTTATCAAAATTTTATTTCTTTGGAAAATTTTATCAAAATTTTATTTCTATATAAAATTTTGTCAAATTTTTTTTCTATAGAAAATTTTGACAAAATGTTATTTCTCTAGAAAATTTAGTCAGAATTTTATTTTTATTGAAAATTTCGTCAAAATTGTATTTCTATAGAAAATTTTGTCAAAATTTTATTTCTATAGAAGATTTTGTCAAAATTTTATTTCCATAGAAAATTTTGTCAAATATATATATCTATAGAGAATTTTGTTAAAATTTTATTTCTTTAGAAAGTTTTGTCAAAATTTTATTGCTATAGAAAAATTTGTCAAGATTTTATTTCTATAGAAAAATATGGTACATTTTTATACCCTGCGCCAAACTGTGGAACAGGGTATTATAAGTTAGTACATATGTTTGTAACTCCCAGAAGGAGATGAGATAGACACATGGTGTCTTTGGCAATAATACTCGGGGTGGTTCCCTGAGTCGATATAACCATGTCCGTCTGTCCGTCCGTCCGTCCGTCTGTCTGTGAACCCATTTTTGTGATCAAAGTCTAGGTCGCAGTTTAAGTCCAATCGACTTCAAATTTGGCACATGTTCCTGTTGTGGGTCAGAATAGATTTAGATATCAGATTTAGATATAGCTCCCATAGGTTAGGTTAGGTTAGGTTATGTGGCAGCCCGATGTATCAGGCTCACTTAGACTATTCAGTCCATTGTGATACCACAGTGGAGAACTTCTCTCTTATCACTGAGTGCTGCCCGATTCCATGTTAAACTCAATGACACGGTGGCTCCCTCATAGCTCCCATATATATCTTTCGCCTGATATGCACTAATATGGATCCAGCAGCTAGAGTTTTATGCCGATTTGCTTGAAATTGTATACAAACATAACACTTAGTCGTATAGTCAAGTGTGCAAAATTTGATTGAAATCGGTTCAGATTTAGATATAGCTCCCATATATATCTTTCGCCCGATATGGACTAATATGGTTCTAATAGCCAGAGTTTTGGCCCAATTTGGTTGAAATTTTGCACAGGGAGTAGATTTAGCATTGTAGCTATGCGTGCCAAATTTGATTGAAATCGGTTCGGATTTATATATAGCTCCCATATATAGCTTTCGCCCGATTTACACTCATATGACCACAGAGGCCAATTTTTTACTCCGATTTAGTTGAAATTTTGCACAGGGAGTAGAATTAGCATTGTAGCTGTGCGTGCCAAATTTGGTTGAAATCGGTTCAGATTTAGATATGGCTCCCACATATATGTTTTTCTGATTTCGACAAAAATGGTCAAAATACCAACATTTTCCTTGTAAAATTGCCACGGCTTAGTCGAAAAGTTGTAAAAATGACTCCAATTTTTCTAAACTTCTAATTGATATATATCGAGCGATAAATCATAAATAAACTTTTGCGAAGTTTCCTTAAAATTGCTTCAGATTTAAATCTTTCCCATATTTTTTTTACTAACATTGTGTTCCACCTTAGTGCATTAGCCGCCTTAAATTTTGAGTCTATAGATTTTGTAGAAGTTTATCAAATTCTGTCCAGATCGAGTGATATTTAAATGTATGTATTTGGGACAAATCTTTTATATATAGCGCCCAACACAATTGACGGATGTGGTATGGTATCGAAAATTTAGATCTACAAAGTGGTGCAAGGTATAATATAGTCGTCCCCGCCCGACTTTAGGCTTTCCTTACTTACATATTTTTTTACAAACCTTGTGTTCCATTAGCCGGCTTAAATTTTGAGTCTATAGATTTTGTAGAAGTCGATCAAATTCTGTCCAGATCGAGTGATATTTAAATGTATTTATTTGGGACAAACCTTTATATATAGCCCCCAACACATTTGACGGATGTGATATGGTATCGAAAATTTAGATCTACAAAGTGGTGCAGGGTATAATATAGTCGGCTCCGCCCGACTTTAGACTTTCCTTACTTGTTTTTCTATAGAAATATTTTTATTTCTATAGAAAATTTTGTCAAAATTTTATTTCCATAGAAATTTTGTCAAATTTTTTTTTGTATAGAAAGTTTAGTCAAAATTTTATTTCTATAGAAAAATTTGTCAAAATTTTATTTCTATAGACAAATTTGTCAAAATTTTATGTCTGTGGAAAATTTTGTAAAAATTTAATTTCTATAGAAAATTTTGTAAAAATTTTATTTCTATAGAAGATTTTGTCAAAATTTTATTTGTTAAAAGTTTATTTCTTTACAAAATTTTGTAAAAATTTTATTTCTATAGAAAAATTTGTCAAGATTTTATTTCTATAGAAAAAATTGTCAACATTTTTTTTCTATAGAAAATTTTGTCAAAATGTTATTTCTCTAGAAAATTTAGTCAGGATTTTATTTTTATTGAAAATTTAGTCAGAATTTTATTTGTATTGAAAATTTCGTCAAAATTGTATTTCTATAGAAAAATTTGTCAAAATTTTATGTCTGTGGAAAATTTTGTCAAAATTTTATTTCTATAGAAAATTTTGTCTAGTGAAAATTTTATCAAAATTTTATTTCTATAGAAAATTTGTGATAATTTTATTTCTATCGAAATTTTTTTCAAAATTTTTATTTATGTAGAAACTTTTGTCAAAACATTTAATTTCTTTAGACAAATTTTCCAAAATTTTATTTCTATAGTAAACTTTTGCAAATTGTATTTTTATAAGAAATTTTACTTCTTAATTGGAGAAGAACATTTGGCAAAATCTACCATCATCAAGAATTCTACCAATTTATCAAACAGTGAAAACCTACCATTTTTGGTTTAAATTCTACCAGCTGTGATCATCATGCATGGAAGCCATAGTTTTGTTTCTAAATCTGAAGATATTTTAGATCCAAAAGGAGCTATGTCAAATTCAGTTTATATCGATGCGTCGATATAACTCCCTTATAGACGAATCTGCCGATTCGGCTTCAACAAAACAGCAATTTCTACTTGACTTGTCTGTAATTTATTTTTGGGCATACACCAAAAAAAAATAAAAAATACTTCCCTCTGGAACGAAATTTTAGACAAATGTATATAAGTTTCTGTAAGAGCAAATAAACTCGAATCTGTGACAAATGACGAAACAATTGCTTCAAATCTTTTTTATTTGAGTTTAAAGAATATTTGTTAGTTTCAAAAAAAGGAAATTCTGTTTGTCTAAACCTTCGTTCCTCAGAAAAGAAAACTCTTCTTTCAGTGTATAAAGGACTCTAAATATCTTTAATATTTTTTTGATACTAATTTTCATGAAGCCCTCAATATAGACTAAAATTATCCATTTAGAGCAATAAACATCCCCTCTATAAATCTACAGAATTTAGATCTAAAATAATATGGAAGGTGATATTTTCATTATATTTTCTTGAACGCTTTAACAGAGATTTAAGACTCCCTTTAAAAATGAAATAAACAATTTTTCTTCAAACCTTAAGTCTTACAAATTCCAAAGTGAACTTCGGAAATTTTATCATTTGAACCAATGGTATTTAGAGAGGGGTATGTTATGTCAATTCTTTATATTGATATTAACCGAATTTGCACCTTTCTTATCCGCAACCAAATTCGTGATATTATATATGGAAATCCATTACTAAACGTTTTTTTCCATGGTGGAGCGTATTTAAGATTCGTCCCGTTCGAACTTTCAAAAATGCTAGGGATAGCTCTCTACTAAAATTTAGATTTATTGAAATTTTTATGTTCAACCAAAAAAAAAAAGAAGATTCACATTATTATTCAACCTTGTAGATTGACCTATAATAGATTCAACTGAGCTATATTAACGGTTTTATTTTTTTGCATAATTTGAGCAACCAAACCTTTCACAAAATATCCATAGTATCATTGCAGTAGTCTTTTTTATCCATAATGTGTTTTTATATCAATCGATCTGCACACCAAATTAAAATTCTTCTTAAACGGCTATTGAAATGCAGTCTCTATAGAGAATATAGCCGTTACTCATCGTTCAAATGCAATCCCCCTTGTATAACGGAATTTACAGTGTAATGACATTTTATCTATGCAGCTATGCCGCACTGCTGCTATTGTCTCATTCACTTTTTTCGCTTTTCAAGCATTTCCATTACATTCGATTTGCATTTTCTATTGGATCAATGTATGTAGGTGTTGGTTACATTGTATTTATGTGTGTGTGCGTTTGTGTGAGTAAAAGTTTTTCTTTTTCTAGGAAAGTGCGCGCTTTAGATGCTTCACTACATTTATACACCCAGTGGCATACTGACAAACACACGCACATACATCTGCTGCAATTGTGCGCCAATGTGCCCGAGTAACTGGACAGATAAACAAATTACAATTGTGCCATTAATTTGCAATTCAAATCAGCCAAGAACAACAAAAGCTTATCATAGTGCGAGATGAACTAGTGAAAGATGGCAAGGGAGTGTGAGAGAGTGAGAGAGGGGGAATGGGTGTGCAAAGATTTGTTGTTATTTCAATTTTATACGTTGTTAATATTATTTTACAATTTAATGTGCAGAAAGATTTGTAAATTCTCTTACAATTCTATTGCCAAAGACAATGTCTTCATTATGGGGATTTATATGCTACTGCTGTGAGATGACACACTGAGATTTCAATGAAATTTCCGGTTGAAATAGAAATCTGGTATATGGTCTTTAGAATTTAGGGATTCTGAGAATGTTGCCGATGTCGTCTGTTCTGGTGATCATAGCTCTGCAAAATGGATGCAATATAGTCATATGATCTTTAAAGTAATAGTAGTAGTATTTCATGAGGTGAGGCGAATGGGAAATAAGAAAAAATAAACAAAAGTATACCCTCTACTATAGAATGGCCGGTACACTAACGTTGTCACTCTGTATGGAACGTAATTTTTGTACCCAGAAATTCTGGGACATTCGAACGACGTCCGTCTGTTCTAATCACGCTAAAGTCTTCAATTTTAAAGACTACCCATCCCTGTTTCGATATAGCCCCGAAAAAACAAATCCAACTATTTGACTTCTTGAGCTTAAAGGGTGATGCGATCAAAATTTGGTCAAGGGAAAACGCGTGTAAATCGGTGAAATCGGTTATTTAAAAAATCAAATTAAATTTATTTTTCAAGTTCAATTAGTATAAAATTCAGGAAAAATATTCAGTTAGGCTTTCGCTTTTCCAAATTCGAATTGCCGGGCCTCACGCTTGACACCTGCCATCAGATTTTGTACAGCCACCTTGTCCACCTTCTTCGCCGCAGAAAGCCAGTTTGCCTTGAACTGCTGCTCGTCCTTAGCAGTTTTTTTGGTTTTCTTTAGGTTCCGCTTGACAATAGCCCAGTATTTCTCAATTAGGCGGAGCTCTGGCGTGTTGGGAGGGTTCTTGTCCTTGGGAACCACCTGCACGTTGTTGGCGGCGTACCACTCCATGGCCTTTTTACCGTAATAGCAAGATGCCAAATCCGGCCAAAACAGTACGGAACAACCGTGTTTCTTCAGGAAAGGCAGCAGATGTTTATTCAAACACTCTTTCACGTAAATTTCTTGGTTGACAATCCCGGAAGCTATGAAAATGCTGCTTTTCAAGCCACAGGTACAGATGGCTTGCCAAACCAGATATTTCTTTACGAACTTTGACAGTTTTATGTGCTTGAAAATATCTGCTACCTTTCCCCTTCCTTTTGCCGTATAAAACTCCTGTCCCGGAAGCTGCTTGTAGTCGGCTTTGACGTAGGTTTCGTCGTCCATTACCACGCAGTCAAACTTCGTCAGCATCGTCGTGTACAGCCTCCGGGATCACGCTTTGGCCGTCGTATTTTGTTTATCATCGCGATTTGATGATAAACACCTCGGAGAGAGAGGTTAGGGTTTCGCTTGAAACTACCGGCAACTCTCTTTGTCGTCTCAGCGGCTTCCGGTTTTCGATTTCCCCCCGATCCAGACTTCCTGGCTGTCGACAAACGTTCCCCAAACACTTTAATTACATTTGTAACGGTTGATTTGGCAACTTTTAGCGATTTTGCCAGCTTTGCGTGCGAGTAGCTCGGACTTTCGGGATGCGCGAGCAAAATTTTGATACGCTGCTCTTCTTGCTTGCACGGCATTTTGACAACTGAAGAGTGAATTCCAAAATCGAAATAGGAGCAACATTCTACACACACACACCTTCAAAATGAGGGGTGTTCAGGTTTTTTAAATGCAAAATTGAAAGAAGTACGTCAAGTTTATATTGACCAAATTTTGATCGTATCACCCTTTATTTTTATCCGATTTTTCTGAAGCAGTGTTAAATTTGGTATGGATCGATCCATATTTTGATATATACGGATTTTCCGATTTGACTTCTTAAAGCCGCTATTTATATCCGATTTTCTTAATATTTAAAATTTTGAAATATTTTTTATTCAAAGGGCATAGCAAATATAGTTTATATCGATCTATGTTTCGATATAGCTTCTTTATAGACTTGTCAATATTCTTGGACCCATAGAAACATCAGCTTTATTCTAACATGTCCGCAATTTATTGTTTTTGGGAATATAAGGGACCCTAAATATCATTCATATTTTGATTTTGATTATGATATAGCGCTCAATAGACTGATTAAAATTATCCATTTCATCAATAACCATCGACTTTTCTAATCTATAGAATTTACGTCTCGTATTATATGAAAAGCACCGAAAAAATGGAAGAATGAACTAATTCGTGCGAAAATTGAATTAAATTGTACTCCACCTTTTTCCACAAAGCGTTGTTAAAACCAGATAAATTTAATATCCTCTTGTATTTTTAAACTGCAGTTCACGAAATTATGCCCTCTCATGGAAGAAAAAATGAACTAAAAGTTTAGAAGAAAATTATTGGCGCCAAATAATGATATAGTCAACTTTGAAGTCCTTTTGTTTATATAAATAATATGCCTTGTAAATTAATTGCTTAGTCTGTAAGGAACTTTGTGTTTCCATTGACTTGTATAAATAAATAAATAAAAGTAAATAAATTATGACCATTTTAACCATACCGTAGTTCACTCTTACTATTTTTGAAAATCGTACGAAAACTTCCTATGTGTACCGTCCGTCGAAGGATTTTAGACCAATAAGTTTATCATCGTTCTTGCTAAAGACGATGGAGAGGATACTGGATGATCATATAAGGAACCAGCTAGACATGAAACTATTAATCTGTCAGCATGCGTACATTGTGTTAAGGGTAGATATGTAGAATCTTCACTCAATGGTGCATCACATAGAAAGATCCATGACATATGGCGAACATACATTGGCGGCGTTTCTGGACATTGAAGGTGCTTTTAATTATACGAAAATTGATAAAGTAGTACAGGCATTAGAGAAGAATGGTGTCGAGAAATTCGTTATAAAGTGGGTCGAGGTGGTGCTGCTAAGAAGGGACATGGTGGTCGAGCTAGCGAACTCCACAAGGATGGCTGGGACCACTAGAGGATTGCCACAGGGAGGAGTAATATCACCTTTGCTATGGCTACTGGTAGGGGCATCAAGGTAGTGGCATACGCGGATGACATTGTGATAATGGTATCGGGGAAATTCCTGGACTTTATTTCGGATGTGCTGATCGGGTCTTTGCAGTATTTTTCGGAGTGGACACTAGGATGCGGATTAGGGTTGAACCCTGGAAAGACGGAGCTTGTACTGTACACCAGGAGGAGAAAGGTGGTCGGTTACAAGTCGCCTGATTTCCAGGGCACGAAGCGGGCCCTCTCGAAATCAGCAAGGTACCTGGGAGTTCTTTTGGATTCCAAACTAAACTGGGTGGAGAATACTGCGGATCGCATAAAGAGGGCCTATGCGGCATTATACTCGTGCCAGAAATTGGTCGGGCAGAGATGGGGAATGAGGCCTTCTCTTTTTGGCTGGCTTTATAACGCGGTTGTAAGACCTGTGGTTGTCATGTTTGGTGGACAATCGTGAACCACCAAAATCATATGTCGAGAATAAATAGGATAAATAGGACTGCACTTATTTACATGACAGGCGCTAAACTGGGTGGAGAATACTGCGGATCACATAAAGAGGGCCTATGCGGCATTATACTCGTGCCAGAAATTGGTCGGGCAGAGATAGGGAATGAGGCCTTCTCTTTTTGGCTGGCTTTATACCGCGGTTGTAAGACCAGTAGTTGTCATGTTTGGTGGACAATCGTGAACCACCAAAATCATATGTCGAGAATAAATAGGATAAATAGGACTGCACTTATTTACATGACAGGCGCTCTGAGGACCACAACCACTGCCGCTTTGGAGGTACTGATGGGAGTTATCCCACTCGATTTACACGTAAGGAAGACGGCGGAACTGACACTTCTGAGACTTAAGAGCTTGAACACGCTGGAGAGGACAGCCTGCAGGCATACTGAGATTCTGGCCGGGCAGTATAGAGAGACGGACCATATGGCCACGGAGCATGTTTATCATAACAAACCGACATACATTATACCAAGTATAGAGGAGTGGGAAGACAGGAGGATACCCTTCGGAAACGTGAACATGTATACGGACGGGTCAAAGATGGAGGAAGGAACTATTGTAGTGAACTAGAAATAAGGGAGTCTTACACGTTGGATAGTGATTGCAGTATTTTTCAGGCTGAGATTTCTGCGATCACAAAGGCTGCTGAGTCAGTCGCTGTTGATGAGGCCGTTATACAGAAGCGATATCAGCTTCTTCATCGACAGTCAAGCAGCTCTAAAGGCATTGTGCAGTGCTGACATAAGGTCTAAGGTAGTCAGCCGCTGTCGTAGAGAACTCAAGGTTCTCACTAAATAGCATAATATAACTCTGTGCTGGGTACCTGGGCATTATGGGATAATAGGAAATGAGGAAGCGGATGTGCGGATGGCTAAGGAGGGCGCTCGTGGAACGAATAAAGTCCTAGCGGACGTTTTTCCTCCACTGTCTTCTTATGATTACAGGATAGAGGTAAAATATGACGAACTATGGCGAAGACGCTGGGTTTCTTCGGTTGGTTGCGAGCAAACCAAGTTGATATGTGACGAAAAGAAATGTAGGAACTGCGAAATTTTGATGTCGATGAACAGAGAAGAATTGCGGCCACTGATTGGTATCATAACAGGACATAACACACTTGGGAAACACATGGTAAGAATAGGACTTAAAGACGATAATATCTGTAGATGGTGCCTGGACCCGGAAGTTACGGAGGACTCGTACCACTTCCTGTGCCAGTGTCCAGCTTTATCCTTTAGAAGAAACATGATACTGGGCTCCTTTTTCTTTCAGGCTCTCACTGATCTGCGGAAGTGCAGCTTAAGGAAGGTACTTGCATTCATCAGGGCCTCTGGTTGGTTGTTCTGAGATTTCTTTAAAAGAGAACGAGCAGGTTAAGTTCATAAAATGTTTGAGACATACATAAAAAAATGAAACATTCATTGGGTTGTGGAAAATTTAGCAAAAAAAATAATAAAATTTAACTAGAAACAAATAATTTTTTTGCTATAAAAATTAGTTAAATTTAGTGTTAGTTTAACTACGGAATTTTTATCTGTGTAGCTGAGTTCGGCAACCATATATATGTTTGCCGAGAAAAAACATTTTTTAAACTAAAATGTTTCATGTTCACCTCAAAAAATAACATTCTACTATTAAAATATGTTTGGTGTGATTATATTCCTTCTCTGCTTGTGGGTATGTATGATTCGATCCAGCCGAAGTTTTGTGTGTATATACCCACAAAAGTTTTTTTTTTCTGATTCAATCACGAAATTAATTGATCCAATAATTTTTTGAATTGAAATGTCTTCAATCACGAAAATGATAGTATCACTCACAATTTGAATTGGACATTAAAAACATACTTTATTAAAAAATTAATTGATTTCATTAGCAAAATTCAGATTCGTTTTTTTGTTTGCAGGCAGGCCAAGTTCGAAGATGGGCTATATCGGTCGAAGTTTTCATATAGTCCCCATATAAACTGACCTCCCGATTTGGGGTCTTGGGCTTATAGAAACCGTGGTTATTATCCAATTTGCCTGAAATTGGAAATCTATACGTATATATTTTAGGTCCATAAAACGGTGTGCCGAAAATGGTGCCTATCGGTCCATGTTTTGATATAGCCCCAATATAGACGGATCTCCCGATTTTACTTCTTGGGCTTCTAGAAACTGTATTATAAATCGATTTACTTGAAATTTGAAATCTAGAGGTGTTTTAGTGCCAACAATAGGTGTAGCGAAAATGGGGCATATTGGTCCATCTTTTGGTATAGCTCCCATATAGAAATCTAGAGGTATTTTAAGATCACAAACAGGTGTGTCGCAAATGGGGTGTATCGGTCGATGTTTTGGTGTAGCCCCCATATAGACCGATCTCCCGACTTTACTTCTTGGGCTTCTAAAATCAGTAGTTTTTATCAAATTTGTATGAAAGTGGAACACTAGAGGTATTTTAGCACCATCAAAAGGTGTGCCGAAAATGGTGCTTATTGGTCCATGTTTGGGTATAGCCCCCATTTAGACTGATCTCCCGACTATACTTCTTGGGCTTCTAGAATTCGTAGACCGATCTCCCGATTTAGATTAGGTTAGGTTAGGTGGCAACCCGATGTATCAGGCTCACTTAGACTGCTCAGTCCATTGTGATACCACATTGGTGAACTTCTCTCTTATCACTGAGTGCTGCCCGATTTCATGTTAAGCTCAATGACAATGGACCTTCTTTTTATAGCCGAGTCCGAACGGCGTTCCACATTGCAGTGAAACCACTTAGAGAAGCTTTGAAACCCTCAGAAATGTCACCAGCATTACTGAGGTGGGATAATCCACCGCTGAAAAACTTTTTGGTGTTCGGTCGAAGCAGGAGTCGAACCCACGAACTTGTGTGTGCAAGGCGGGCATGTTAACAATTGCACCACGGTGGCTCCCTAAATTTAACTTCTTGGGCTTCTAGAAACCGTATTTTTTATCCGATTTGCTCGAAAATGTAAATATATTGTATTATAGACCCTAAAAAAACTGTATCGCATTTATGTTTACCGATCTATTTGGTAAGGCATCGATATAGACCGATTTTTCTTCTTGAGGGTACATCGAAAGAAAAATTATTTTCCTCCGGAATGAAATTTCAGACAAACGAAATTCCCCTTTCGTATAAAGTATTTTCGTTTAGAGCAAATTAATCCGAATTTTTGATAAGCGATTCAATGATTGTCTCTAAAATTTTAGTCAAAAGGAAACTTTGCTTGTCTAAAATTTCGTTCCTCAGAAAAGAAAACTCTTCTTTCAATGTAAAGCAGGCGCACTGCTCATGAAAATTGCTTAAAACTGAAAGTACAATTTCCAGATTTTACTACTCGTTATCATTTAAATAATGGCGGTAAAAATCTACAGATTTAAGATTTCAAATCAAGGCGTTATTTCATTATTTGCACGATGTGTTTATGATTTCTCAAAACTCAAACAAAATTGGTTCCGGAATCTGATCTAGTCTTCATAGGTAGAATCTTTAAATTTATCTTTGGGAAGCGTACTGGATAATCTGATTTGCTTGGGAGAATATTTGTCATCAAACGCCCTGAAATCTTATATATTATCAAGTAACCCGCTACGACGAAGAGGTTTTAAAGTAAACTATTATATTTGATTCATGGTGGTGGGTATTTAAGATTCGGCCCGGCCGAACTTACTGCTGTATATACTTGTGTTTTCATTTACATTTTTAAGTAACTATTTTCAATTACTTTCTTAACTGACTTTGTATTTTTGTTTGATTAAAAATTGATTGTTTGAAATAAAGTTTTCATTCAAAATTCAAAAATTCCAATCACTTTTTTAACTGACTTGGTCTTCCGAGTTTGATTAAAAAGTTAATTGTGTCAATTATTATTTTTTTTTTAAATTAAAAATCAATCAACAATGAAAAAAAGTTTCAACTTCAATCAACATTTTAATTGGAAATATTTTAGTGATATTTTTTCTGTGTAGTTGTTCTGTTTGTTTTCATCAGGCGATACCAAAGTTCTTTATGAACTTGTTAATTGCAACTTTAAATTCGAACTGCTAACTCACATTCAAGAATAAATTATTAAAATAAATTATTTTCTAAGTAAACAAGAGTCTTTAAAATAAAGACACCTTGTTATGTTTGAAAAATCTATCAAATGTGCAGCGTGTCGCTTAATTCGTAGTATTGCTTTGGGGCTTTAAATAGGCTTTTCCATACAATTTTAGCTTTTTCTTGTCTCTTAGAGTATATGTAGCATGCAATATGTGTACATTTGGAATATCGCTAAACATATGTATCCCCTGATATTAACAAAAAAAAAAATCGAAAAATAATAATAATAATAATTATATATGAACCAGGAAAAATAGCATATCTTCAGTTCATTGAATTCAATCGTTTGAAGTCATTTCGTTCAATTGTCTATTGAATTCCTTCTGCTATGATGTCTATCTGTACCATCAAAAATACATTGGCCTTAACAATGAATGTGCCAAAGAAGGTGTGATAAAATCCCATTGATTGGCTATGACAGCTGTTGAAAGTTGAATGTTTATTTTCCTGATTTCAATTTCTTCCAAAGTATGCCTTCAATTCATTTTATTGAGGCTGTCTTCCTTGTCTTTTCAATATGTTCAAAGAACAATGCAAGAAACGATATAAAAGATTCTCTAGAATTCTTTTGGTTTTAAGATAACAAGATTAAAGAATTAATAATGGATTTAAACGCCAGTTTTAAGCAATGTTACAGAAATAGGCAAATTTTAGGGATTATGTAAATATATCTGAAAGCAGTCATGGACGTAGAGGTTAAAAAGTCATTGTGCCAACCAACCCGTCAAGTTTAATAGAAATATTTTAATACACTAAAACATTTTTTTTTAACTCAATAACATAAAATGATATTAACAACTGACAACAATTTAATGCTCATTGGTAAACATAAGACAGTGGTTAGAGAATAAGCCTTCGGGATGCTCAAACAGCCAAATTAGGGGATCGGAGACGCACAAGAATTCAAATAATATTTTAGATAATTTTAATTTTTAATTGAAAAAAATAATTTAACCCCATACAAATTTAATGGATTTATTTAATTTATTAGAGTAAGTTTTTTGATTAAAAAATTAAGTGAGTCTATTTTAATTGATTTTGTTCATGACCAATTAATATTTAAGTTGTACATACTATACCATCGTAAAAGTATGTCGCAAAAGTCACAGGCAAACCCTGATACCTGTATCACCATTCTATTTGTAAGTCAATTGGTAGAGAATTTAGCTTTTAACAAAGTGGCACATAATGGGACAATTAGCATTCAATTAGATTCAATTACACACACATTAAAACACAACTAGGTGTTAATGTCTTGCCACAGAGATGTAATCAGGCGTATTTTAGTCATCAACATTTTTACTACATGTGTATTATTTAAAATCATTGCTTTGATTTTGACGTATAAATAAAAAAAATGAAGTACATATGGAATTATGTCTGTAAGCCATAGTTTCACTTATATTTAAAAACCGATAAGAATTATTTAATTGATTTTAAGTAGAAGAGAAGAGATTTTACCTAACGATAAAGTTTTTAAATGAGATATTTTATTAACTGCAGCTTAAAGGCTTACATTCGTATGTACTTCAACAATGGAAAAATTATTAAAAAAGTTGTATCTTTACTTTTGGTTCTATAGTCTAACATGTGTAAAATACATTGCTTGCACAATTTCAAGCTGAATGAAAAAGAGAATAAGCAATGGATTAACACTTAATGAGAAATCTAGTGGTTACATAATTGCAGTAAAAGAAAGCTCCTTTTTTCATTTTAAAATTTATTGTAAAAAATTTCGGAAAAAACATCAAATCTTATAATTAATTTGAGATTTTTTCGAATTGACTACCTTTGGCACGAATTAAGTCTTTCAAACGACCGACAAAGCCATCATACGCTGTACGAAAGTGGCTCTGCGGTATTTTGGCCATTTTACGGTCTTGGGATGATCGCCAATTTGGTATTTTTATTGTCAATCTTACTATAAAAAGTGCTCCAGGCGGAGAAGTCCAAGGTATTGAGAGATTAAGGTGGCCATTAGGGTAGAAATTAAGCGAGAGGCTCCTTTTGAAGCCATTCTTGGTTTAAGTACCCATGATTTGGGGTCAAAATATTTGTATGTACCCACACAAACAAAAGTTTAGTTATATGCAAAGATTTTGACCTTCGCTTAAGGATTTTGGCATTGATTTTGAGCCAAAGATGTGGATCGTATTTACGTACAAATAAATGCCAGTTTGACGGATACTTCAAATCATATGTACCCTCTACCATGGATTGCGTAGAAACTTCTACGAAATACTGTCATCCACAATCGAATTACCATACGTGGTATATATTGGACACAAAAGGTATATAAGTAAGTCTACAAATAATTACGAATCGGTATGGACTTTTGCGCGGTAATTAGAGAGCCAGAATTGAAATATGGGGGTCGCTTAACATGGGGGCTATATACAGTTATGAACCGATATGGACTAAGTTTTGTGTGATTGCACTGAAAAAAATATTGTCGTGAGGCCAAAGATATCGTGTCTTTAAAATACGAATGCAAATTTAGCTTAGCATGGAGGACGCATTTCTCTAATATAAAGTTTTTTCTTTGTTCAAAAGTCTAGAAACTTTTCAATGAAGTCGTATTGTCTTAATAATTAAGTGATTTTACTTAAAAATGGTTATCATAACATGAAAGAAAAAATGTTTGGGCTGAGGTCAACTTGACCTTATTAATTCAGAAAAATTCTTTAAATTTAATGAAAATGTCTTTAAATTTGTTGTCTTTTTGCATTTTGACTACAAAGCAAAAAATCGTTCAAAAATAGGACATGTTTTTCAACACTTTATACTTTATTTTAAAGAACCTTTTTACTTGAAACATAGCATAATTTCTACTGGAAGTCGAGTCTTAACTTGGAAAATAAAGTTGTCGTTAACTCGTTTTTAAAGGACTTTGATAGCATATGAAGAAAAAAAGCTGAGAAAGCGAAAAATTAAAATTTGCTTCCTAGAAGCAAGTACACAAAACCCAAATTTAAAAGAGAATTGTGTCTTAAAAGTATCCTTACTTGTATTCTCCGCTTCTTTGGCTCGGAATCAATACAAAATTTTTTAAGGTAAAGACAAAATCTTTGGAAACGGGCATGCTTTTTTTCAGTGTACGTGGTATATATTGGACACAAAAGGTATATAAAGGGTGATTCTTTTGAGGTTAGGATTTTCATGCATTAGTATTTGACAGATCACGTGGGATTTCAGACATGGTGTCAAAGAGAAAGATGCTCAGTATGCTTTGACATTTCATCATGAATAGACTTACTAACGAGCAACGCTTGCAAATCATTGAATTTTATTACCAAAATCAGTGGCAGAAAATCCGCTTTTTTATCGACAAATTTTGTTCAGCGATGAGGCTCATTTCTGGTTGAATGGCTACGTAAATAAGCAAAATTGCCGCATTTGGAGTGAAGAGCAACCAGAAGCCGTTCAAGAACTGCCCATGCATCCCGAAAAATGCACTGTTTGGTGTGGTTTGTACGCTGGTGGAATCATTGGACCGTATTTTTTCAAAGATGCTGTTGGACGCAACGTTACGGTGAATGGCGATCGCTATCGTTCGATGCTAACAAACTTTTTGTTGCCAAAAATGGAAGAACTGAACTTGGTTGACATGTGGTTTCAACAAGATGGCGCTACATGCCACACAGCTCGCGATTCTATGGCCATTTTGAGGGAAAACTTCGGAGAACAATTCATCTCAAGAAATGGACCGGTAAGTTGGCCACCAAGATCATGCGATTTGACGCCTTTAGACTATTTTTTGTGGGGCTACGTCAAGTCTAAAGTCTACAGAAATAAGCCAGCAACTATTCCAGCTTTGGAAGACAACATTTCCGAAGAAATTCGGGCTATTCCGGCCGAAATGCTCGAAAAAGTTGCCCAAAATTGGACTTTCCGAATGGACCACCTAAGACGCAGCCGCGGTCAACATTTAAATGAAATTATCTTTAAAAAGTAAATGTCATGGACCAATCTAACGTTTCAAATAAAGAACCGATGAGATTTTGCAAATTTTATGCGTTTTTTTTTAAAAAAAAGTTATCAAGCTCTTAACAAATCACCCTTTATAAGTAAATCTACAAATAATTACGAATCGGTATGGACTTTTGCGCGGTAATTAGAGCGCCAGAATTGAAATATGGGGGTCGCTTTACATGGGGGCTATATACAATTATAAACCGAAATGGACCAATTTTTGTGTGATTGAACGCCGATTTAACTGAGGCCGTATCAATTTTGGCATGATTGTTAAAGACCAATCATACCAAAATTTATACAAAGTTTCAACTGGATCGTATGAATTTTGCTTCTCCAAACGCTCCAAAACCAAATCTCAGGATCGGTTTATATGGGGGCTATATATGATTATGGACTGATATGGACCACTTTTGGCATGGTTGTTAAATATCATATACTACCACCACGTACCAAATTTCAACCAGATCGGATGAATTTTGCTTCTCCAAAAGGCACCGGAGGTCAAATCTGGGGATCGGTTTTTATGGGGGGCTATATATAATTATGGACCGATTTCGACCAATTTTTGCATGGTTAGAGACTATATACTAACACCATGTACCAAATTTCATCCGGATCGGATAAAATTTGCTTCTCTTAAAGGATATGCAAGCCAAATTTGGGGGTCCGTTTATATGGGGGCTATACGTAAAAGTGGGCCGATATGGCCCATTTGCAATAGCATCCGACCTACATCAATAACAACTACTTGTGCCAAGTTTAAAGTCGATAGTTTGTTTCGACAGACGGACGGACATGCTCAGATCGACTCAGAATTTCACCACGAGCCACAATATTTATGGGGTCTTAGAGCAATATTTCGATGTGTTACAAACGGAATGACAAAGTTAATATGCCCCCATCCTATGGTGGAGGGTATAAAAATGTTTTCTTAATTCAAAAAAAAAAAAAAACTTTATACCAAAGATGCGTTTTTATCGCACATCTAAATCTTCAATATTCCCCAAATTTTGGAAATTTGCGTCCCTCCGTTAAAGTCGTATGTCTTTTAACTAAGGCAAATTTTCCTTAGAGTAAACACCGAAAACAAGTGAACTGTTTTATAGGAAGAATGAACTACCTCACACAAAAATTGAACTAAATTTTACTCCACATTTTGAGATTTCCACAAACCAGGAAATTTTAATGCCCTGTTGTACTTTTTAACTGCAGTTCACGAAATTACATCATCTCATAGAAGAAAAAATTAACTAAAAGTAAAGAAGAAAATCATTGGCGCCAAATCATGACCATTTTAACCATACAGTAGTTCATTCTTACTATTTTTGGGAATCGTACGAAAATTTCATTTGTTTTAGTTCATATTGAACTTATGTGTACGGTCATTGAACTTTATACTCACGTTTAGTTCATTAAATTTTTGAGACATACTTAAAAAAAGTAAGATTTCATT